>NC_041376.1:8508555-8808555 GCF_900634415.1 Cottoperca gobio | reverse complement strand
TCTTGAGTTATTGGCACGGCTGCACCTGCAATTAAAGCCCCCAAAAAAGAAACTCCATTACCACCAGCGTGTCTTTTGGTTTTCCTGCAGACGCTTTGTGACGTCTGAGCCAAATGATGTTTGACTTTTGGGCCTTGGAAACTTTTAATGGAGTTCATTCTGCAATCAACCTGGTCGGTTGAGCCGAGTGAACTCTGACTTTGTCGTATTGATCTCCTCCAATGTGTTTACTGACTGAGGTCAACAGAATCCCTTCTCCAAGCCTGTGAAGGGGTCAATAATGTCAATACAGTAAATTAGGTAATTCTGCTGTAAAACATCCCTGGATGGTCCATTTCCATTTTAGTAAACTTTATATGCGTGACACACAATTACGTCCACGTGTCAACATGTCAAGTTGTCACATACTTTTTATATTTACTTCCTCATTGTTTGTGGTTTCACAGATTGAGATATATATATTTAATTTGTGTAGCCTGTGTTTCAATAAGGCCTATGCATAAACACATTTTGTATGTATTGTATTGGTTTCGAAAAGCATTTTTTTTTATTCATCAAAAAAAGATTAATGGACAAAGAAATGTATTGTATGTTATCCTTCATAGGGACGTTTCTTTGTGCTCAATCTTAACTAGAGCTACATTAAAAAGTCCAACAATCACAGATATGGATCATATGAAAGCATATTTAACAGCATGTTCTACATCTGTGAACCCTTAAGACTTTCAAACAGAATGAATGTGTCATTTCTGTGGCGGGCTTTTAAAACATGACGTGAGTTCAAAATCATGTTTATAAGCAATTGTCATAAAATTAGGAAAAGTCAGCAAAGTGATTAAACTCTGACGTTAATTATGTTTTTGGAGCTATTATAAAGGGCACGGGGTTTCCAGGACTTTAAACAAAACATTAGGATTCAGATTTTTTTTTCGGGGGATTTTTTAAACAGGAAAAGGGGATGGGGAGAGAGAAGGGGGTACGGCATGTAACAACGGTCCTAGGCCATAATCAGGGACATTGCTAAATGGTACGCATTTCAAAGTTTAGTAGGGGAAGAAGAGAGGGTTTAAAAAAAGAGCGGTCAGAATTAAAGCAGCAAAGGCCTTGATATCCTGACTTCTAGTCTGTAGTATCGGTCAAGCTCCAAAAACACTGGAACTTTTCATTTCCATAATGCGACTTAATGATGTTATTAGCCTGTCCTCTTTTTTCAAACTCCACTCCTCCAGTTTCTAATGCATCCTTTTTGTTTAATATGTTAAGTCTCAAATTTAAGCTGAACAGATTTTTTTAAGGCTTTAGAAATCTCTCCTCTAGAGCCACAGACGTGTTCACAGTAGTAGCAGCAGCAGCAGCAGCAGCAGCAGCAGCAGCAGCAGCAGCAGCAGCAGCAGCAGCAGCAGCAGCAGCAGTAGCAGCAGCAGCAGCAGCAGCAGCAGCAGCAGCAGTAGCAGCAGCAGCAGCAGCAGCAGCAGTAGTAGTGACCGCGGGACACTCATCAAACAAACAAAGAGAAACTATGGTACTGTGTTAGTGCTGAGAACTTACAGTATCAGTATACTGTATATTCCATGCTGCACTATAACTACCATATACTACAGTCAACCATTAACACTGCATGTCACTGCAACCAGCAATCAGTTATTTCTATTCAAGCAATCCAAAAGTCTCCTTTTGTACTTTTAGAGAAAGAAGGTTAATGAAGCTTCAAACCTGCACTCTGGGGTCATTTTCAACACATGATTTGTGCTCAACAGCAATTGATAGAGTCAGGAATAAAGAGAAGCATCAATGGCAAACACACACTCTAGGGAACGCATAATGTAGGCACCAGAGGAATAACAAGGAGGTAAATGTTGTAAATATGAAAGTGCACCAAAAGAGAAATATTACTTGAAGTGCTACAGTTGAATTTACATAAAACTTGCAGCATGTAATAGCAGTAATACAGATCCAGACATAACTTCCGTTCACTTTTTTTTAAACTTATCCGGAGATAAGGCTTTTATTTTTCTAGGTGAATGAATCATGGCACCATTCCTGTGTTAGAGAGACAAGATGGATATTTGTGCCATTTCTCTCTGCCTCTCTGCAAGATATCTACAATTCAGGACTGGGAGATAATAAAAAAAAGAGAAGGGGTACAAAAAAAGTGGCACACTTTTCTGAAAGCACTGCCCATTTAGTTCTGCCCAGGGTGGACACAAAAGGTTGAGCCAGCGGTGAATATTGGAAAAGCCAACAGTAGGCCTGTATAATCATTGGGAATGGTCGGGGGGCGGACAGAAGCATCAAGCTCCTGTGAAGCACTCCAGACAGACACACATCACACCAGGCCATCTGAGATAGGAGTCCTGGGCAGGGCCTATTGCTTGATACCACAGGGGAAATAAACTGCCTAAAATAGGCACGAGGGCAGGAAATGGATTTTATTGGAGAACTAATCAAGGGGGCCCGTTTTAGTGGGGCACAATTTAGATTTTGATTGGATTCCTACTGACATCAGGGTTATCAATGTGTCTCATACTGGGAGGTGTAATTTGATCTTTGATGTCCACACGGTGGTCTTGATGTATGTCCTGCTGCATGGGCAATGACTGCTGTGCATGTGTTTGTTGCAGCGGCGTGTGTGTGGGTGGATGCCAGTGTGTGTGTGGGGTTTGTGTACGGCTAGATGTCAGGCAGGGAGGTGCAGATAATAAAGGCTATTGTAGCTCAAGCTGCCCTCTTTCAAGTGCCCCTGCAGTCCAGACTGTGTGAATAGTAATAACATTTCTCATTATTACTAATAGGATTGAAGGCTCAGCAAACAAAAAAGGAAAAGTTGCAGCGGGTGAGAGTGTCTGACTGTGAGAAAGCCACAAAGCAATGATGTCATCTTTGTGCATGTGTTTCTTTAAGTGATATATAAAAGGAACAAGATTTACTGGCTGAGTTGAGGAAGAACTCTGCAATTATTTCATCTACACTGCACTAACTAACTGTAACCTTACAATTTACGTCAAGTAGAGAGTTATTCATATTCTAACTCATATTCTAAAGTTGCCGTTATTATTCTTCCTGTAATAAAGTCTGACCTGGAGCAGGTATCATGAGCTAAGATTATTGCTTTCACAAAGCTAGCTGACATTTAACCAGGGATGGAACGAGTAGAATATGTTACTCAGGTGAACAAGTAAAAGTAATGTATATACTTAAAAACATTAAGACTCCAAACAGAGGCCTTATGTCCAAACCAAGATCCTTTTCTATAGGCAAACCCTTTGCAGCCTGCGCATACAGCTGATTTCACAACTGTGCACCCCAGTATAAATAAAACCACAATAATTACAATAAATAAAAACATCCGACACCGCGGTGGGTGTATCAATTAACCTATTAGGCAACAAGGACATAAACAGAAGACTGCACAGCGGCTGCAGCCACACACATACATCGGAGCAAAAAGGAGAGCAACATGAGGTGTCGCACAACCTGTAGTGCACACATACACACACACACCGCTAGCTTGCCTAACGTTCTTCCATTTGCATGCGAGTTACAACCATCAGTTTGTTGTTTCTCTTAGCCTGTCTGAAGCTATTCGAAAGCCCTCCTCCATCTGCTCCAGGTTCAAGTTCTCAGTTCGTCCATCCTCAGTGTATAATGAGAATAATGTTTTACCTCTGCCGAGGCACAACAATGCTAACCTTAACCCATACATCTGGTACCCTGTGACATTTGGTCAGCGAACCTTCACATACTGTCACCTGGCTGTATAACTCATCGGCCACACAATTGTAGCATGAATATATAAATATCAAGGAAGTCCAGTGTTGTTTGAGACTTCAATTCAAATTCTGTGTCGGGAGTGTGTGTGTGTGTGTGTGTGTGTGTGTGTGTGTGTGTGTGTGTGTGTGTGTGTGGAGCATTATGGAAATGCAGTATAAAAAAAAAAGATTTAGCTTTATAAAGGAATATGGTATAATATATATTTATTATTATAGGCATAGCATGGATGTTTGAAGTAGGGGTGCTGAGGGGACTGCAGTATCTCCTAAAACCAGGTGTTATGAAAACCGTCAATTGATAAAAAAAAAATCAAAAGTTTAAACTATAGTGTTTTCCCCCTTACCTGGGATGAGAAGCAGTTGCATAAACAGTACTGCATTTGTAATAAAATGTCAAGTATTCATGCGCTCAGAATGTCATGTTTTTTGCAGATCAGTAAACACTTTGCTCTCCTTCATAATTACATCTGAAATGTTTGGAGCAGATCCATTTTCTCCACTTCGGCTTCAAAACAGAACTTCTCAAACACGGCAGGAAGCTAATCTTAGTTATCAATGGATTGTTTTTATATATAAAGTATGGGTTGCATATTAATTGTGTTAAATGACTAATAACAGAGGTGTTATTATAGAGCACATGACAATATATATATATATATATATATATATATATATATATATACTATAGATGCAGATCTTTCCTCTCAGGAGTCACTGGACCATAAGAACTAAATAGTTAGGAGGATAACAATGCTTCTCCCATGCTCATGTTGCTCTCTGTGTCTTGGATATGCGCTCATGTTGCATCAGCAGTGCTGCTCCAGCCTTTATTCCAGCGGATCAATATGGAGCCATAACAACTTGATGAGTCGATGTTACATCGAGAGTTTGTTTCAGGGGTTTCGCTACCTAGTGATCTAGTGGTCAGAAATGACTAAATGCAGCTTTAAAAAAAAAATCTTTCTTAGTCATTATGCTAGCCAGAGTAGTTCATGCTGCCGCTGTTCCATGGATCAATATTACACGCCAAATAGTATCCCGGCTCGGCATGCACAGACGATGATTAAGAACAGAATAAGCCATGAATTGTCAAGTTAGCAAACAATACAAATGCACAGCTGTAAACAGTGTGTACTGGATTCACTTTGATTATAATACTGTGTTCCACCCTTTACTTGTGTGCAAAGCTCTGCACATGCCATCAGGTGCCATGACAAGTGTTTAATGATCATCTGCTGGCTCTCACTAGCGATATCTGAACCCAGCTCAGCTTGTGAATGATGTTGGTTTCTGTTGAGGTTCTGTCCAAAGACACTTAGTGGACTGCTCTGTTAAAGGATGTGTGTTAAATCTAGTCTGGTACACACTGTGTGTCTATGATAGTGATGCAGTAGAATAGCTGAGGGTGGAGGAATTGATGATAATACTCTGTATATGAGACTCTGTGGACCTTTTCTGTTTTGCAGTTTCCTTTAATATGTTAGAATGTTTCCTATAAGTTTTGACATTGAAAAGTACTTATAATATCCTGATGAAGAGCAGCGGCCTTTCTTTTTTTTTTTTTTACGTGCAACACTCAAACCCCATTTAAGTTGCAGCCAACACTGAGCAGTGCCAAAATATCATCAAAACCAGGCGGCTTTGATGCCCGGGCCAAGACTTTAAAGACAGGAATGTGGTAGTGAGGGCTAGTGCCAGGTGTATAACACGGTGTAATTAGGCCTGAATTGAATTATAAAGCAGCATATAAAAAATAATGTCACTTATTAGCAACATATTTCAAGTGTGTTACTGTTACTAAGACTGCAGATACTCGAGAAGTGATACGGAGAGACCAAGTGGGCTAACAATAAAGCACATGAGGTTCAAACAACTCCTCTGCACATAAAAAGCGTGGCACGTGAGCGATCCATATGAGGGAGAAAAACCTGTTCCAAAAGAAGGCGTCAACAAACTAGACCAAATTCAAGCGGGACTGGCAGAGAAGGCATCAAAAGTACAGATTGACCCAAACTGCTTTTCATGGCTTGACAGCTCATTCGGCGTCCACACATTTCCCGTGCAACTGTTTTCCTGCGTGGGGTGTTTGTGAGATTAAAAGCACTTCAACGCAACATGCGATGTTTGCATGTGAATGGAAGCCATACAGGGAATGTCACATCACTTATCTTTTGTATAAAACTGTGGTGCTCCTCTTGTCAGCTCCAAATAAGCCCATTGTATCCTGCTGATAAAAGGCAATCAAACAAAGTATATAATTGTGAAGTCAAGCATTAATTGCCTGTATAACTACCGCCTAATGCTGAAATAATTAAGAATGTCTCTTACTGGGGACTGGCAATGCAATTATCACCTTGATGATTGTGCTATACAAAGACATTCAGAATGAGGGAGACAGAAAACGAGAGAGAAGCGAATAACTAAAATGACGGGATAATACAATTAGAACATGGCTGAGAGGGGAAGGAAACAAAGGGGAGACAGCCTCAAGGCTGTTTCCAACAGGGTTGCCATGTCTACACACTTCATTTGCATCCTTATAATGTCACACAATTATACTAGATAAGCATCCAAAGCTGTGCAGCATTTATTTTAGTATTTTTATGTCTTCCAGTTTTACTATCGGCAAAGAATCTGCTGCCTGACTTCCTCTTCCTGTCTCCAGCACCTCCGCTCATTCAAAGTGAGCAGGTGTCAAGCAATGCTTCATTTTAGACATTTACTTAAAAAACTTCATCATTCTGAGTCACTATATTTCAATGACAGCCCTAAGCTGTGGCGTAATATCCATTTTTAACTGCACCTACATTAAAGTTACCACAGCTGGTAATGTAATATGTGATATATACAATAGTGGTGGACAAAGTCATCATCTATAGGAAAAAGGGGCGAATGTTCTATTCCTGATTTTGCATTATTAAAGGTGGAGATCAAATGAAATATTAAACAGATGATATGCTGCTTTAATATTCATAGAAATGAACTTTATATTACAGAACACATTTTTATGGGAAGTAGACTGGAGGCCACTGATTAAATTTCATTGTTTGATCACAATGCAGCGACATTATGGGGTATTATGAGGGCCAGCCTGTGCCCCCCTTTAGCAAACATTAGGGGCAGTCTCCGAGGATTCGCCAATTTGGCAGGGCACATCACAAGTTTACGATACTTAGATGTGTTTCAAAAATGGAAAACGCCGGCTTTTTAAAGCAGTGCCTGAAACGGTTTGGTTTTTTTTGCAGGAAATGTGTAAGTCATAGCATATCTCAAAAAGCAGCGATACATATTCATTCATTCATATTTACTGGCAAAGATATCGCCTGAGGCAATCATGATTCTGTAAATATGAATAAATCAGATAGGTCCCTGTAGTGCAGTTTCTGTACTTTTATATGCTAGAGTGGCTCTAATGTTGTTTTGTTTTATTTTTGTTTGCTTGTGTTTACATAAGAGTATTAAAGAGTTAATTAAGTTTAAACTAAAAACAAACAGAAGCGCCGTTATACAACTATCAGGAGAGCCCCTTCAGATACTCATTTATTTTAAACTTGGATGAGATGTAAACTAGCTGCTATACGAGTCAAGACCATTTATGTCTCTCTCTCTCGCTCTCTCTCTATCTCTTTCTCAAACACACACACACACACACACACAAAACACACACCCTCTGGTCAGAGAGATCAAGAGAGGAGGATATGGGTCCCCGCTGCGACTCTTAACAAGATGGCATTCTCCGAGGTCACAGAGGTTGCCAGGGTTCGTGTCTACTTTTAAAGGACGTGAAACTCTACTCACGGTTTTCCAACAGTTATCTAATTGGATTAGGTCTCAAAGAGAGGCCCCTTTTTCATCCCCGGCTTTTGTCCATTCGCCTCAGTGCCGAATGGAGCTTAGAGGGCTCCAGACACTGAGGAGGACAGGCGATGGATTAGGTGAGGTATCCTGACCAATTAAGACGAGGCCAGGTGTCGTGCTGATTGCAGGAAAATTGAGACCTCGTACCGACATGTGTCTAATTCCCCACTCACAGCCCCGCAACCACTCATTTGCCTTTCCGCCACACACTGCTTTCCTCTCTTTTCCTTCCCCTTTTCTCTCTCCCTTTCCATCTCTGAGAGGGTAACCCGAGCCGCCTTCCCTTGACCCTTCTCTTCCGTGGAGAGCTAATCAGACCCACCTGGAGCTCCCCAGGGCTCTGTTAGCCGCTGCCTCAGCTAGCAACAGCTGATCCAAGAAGGAATCCCCGGGGCAAACGCTGCAGGCCTGGCACCCAACACACATTGACTCAGGATCAGCCGAGGAGATTTTCCAACTGATGATTCATTGAACCTTGAGCAGAATCACTGGTAAGGAAGTGTGTGTGTGCGTGTGCGTGTGCGTGTGCGTGTGTGTGTGTGTGTGTGTGTGTGTGTAAATGCACCTGACTGACTAAGATGTTAGTGAGTAACTTTGGTCCAACTGATGTGAGATTACAGTCAAAGTGCATATACACGATGTGAGGTGATGAACATTTAAAATTAATTAACGAAGAAAAAAAGAATGTGTTGCTTTCTCCAAGGCTAACTTAAATGAACTATATTGTACATTAGCAATGGTTCACATTTGAAAGCAGTTTGCATGAACCAACTCTGCAGTTCCCCTGCAGCTTCAATAAGTTTCAGCTCATTGTTTCGGTTCACTCTAACCGCTCTCAGCGTTGTACTGTGAAGCAGCGGGCAGCTACTGTACACTACCTGCTCAGCACCAAACAGCAGACACACAAAGTTACTAGCTGGTAAACATAGTCCAATATTTAGCAGCTAAAAGAATTACACATTTAAATGTTTCATACTGTATGTGTACAAGTGTTATAGAATAGTAACATTTAGGATGCTGGGAATTCGGTGCAGCATTTTCCAGGAAGCCCAGAAAATGCCATTAAAAAACACAACCCTATGGTCTCCATAGTAGAAACAGTAAACCTCTAACACAGTATTATTTCATTTTAAATATGCAGCACTCTTCGTGGCATATATAAATCAAAGAGAATGATTCATATATAGTTTATATATGTGCTTTTTGTCACTCTGCTGTTTCTCCAAATGCACAGGCTCACTAACATCACAGTCAAACAGCTGTCACATGCAAACAACCTCATATTCCATAATACATGTAACACTGATTCCCTTAACTATTTATCAAAAAAAGAAAAGCAATAATAACAACGGCTTTTTTTTCATATTATTTGGAGCATTAAATTATTCTAATTTAGCCGAAGGCCAACTGAAATGGAACTGGAAACATGCAGATCCGGTCCATTATGCATTGTTAAACGTTGATCTATGGTTTAATATTTGCTTCCCAACAGCAATGACAATGTGTTATTACCTTGACAGAGGGCCATAATGTGCGCTGACATGCCGGTGATTATTTAAATAAGCTGCGACAATAAATACGGCTCCACGTAATCTGAAGTATGAGCCCTCGCAGAGAAAACGTGCAGACAAAGGAGTAAATCCTAAAGTGGAGCTGAGGTATAAGTGTTGAGCGGGAAAAACATCAATGAGGTGCATCAGAAAAGCTGAGATTAGACTCCCCACAACAAAGTATAATGTAACAGGAAATGATATGAATGATTACAGACATGCATCCTAACATGTTATAACTGCAAGACTAACAGGTTACAGCGAGCAAAAAATGTATTATCTTTGTTGTCAACATGGAAATAACTAGCTCTATACGCGTAAGGCCTAAGGAGCTCAAACATTGTTTAATCCACACAGCTGTGCTGCAGTGCCTCCGTTTCTTTCTCTATGTGAAGAAGTTTCTTGTAAATAGTTATAGAAAGATACTAAATCAACATCAGATTGTTGCTGGAAGTTTCCAAAGTGGCTTTGTTACTGTCGAGCGTCTTGGAGCAGTTGGCGTCGACGTCCGCGAGGGACGCGCACGCTTCATTTCAACCCGAGGATGCAAAAGTATTCCTTCGACGGAGACACGGTAAGTAGCAAAGCATCAGCTAAAACACACATAAAAGCCTCTTGCCAAACACCAACTGTTATGAAAGGCAGCGGAGAGCGAGAGCATACCGGCATCCACAGCAATTAGAGGAGAAGGGTTAGCGAGGACTCCGCCTGTCCCAGACTCGCACGCCCGCTCCCACACCTGTTTCTGCTCCTGGTCCAAACCAAAGAGAGGGAGAGAGAGAGAGAGAGCGAGAGAGAGAGAGAGAGGCAGAGGGAGAGAGAGGCTGCTTACTTTGTCGCGGTGCCACCTTACCCTAGCATCGTCTAATGAGATTAGATGCTTCACTAATGAGCTCTACAGTGAAGAGAGTCAACTGTGAAGTGAAGGTCAGAAATTTCATCATCCAAATGCGCTGTTGGACTTCAGGAGTCATTAACTAATAACAAACAAATGATTTAAAGGAAGCAGCTATGGTGTTTTTGTTGGCCCCTTGACACTTTCTCTCTCCTCTCCGTTTTTTAATGAGCATCCAAAGTATGAAAGTAAAAGCAGAACACTGAGTTGCTCCACTGAATGAATGGAATTGATTTTGTCCAGTCCCATTTGAAATGTCAAATGTTTTTGTTGTTGTTGTTTCTTTTCCCGGGAAAGATCAGTAGATAATATGACTGCAAAGGTGTTAAATGATACTTGGAAATGAACAATGCACAGGTAATGTATATGTTGTCTGCAGATCCAATCATAAATGTAAGCACGTTGGATTCATTACGGCCCTTCGAGACGGAACAACGCTGAGAAAGACTGCAAGCTATTGCAATAACTTTTCTTTTTTTTTCTAATTGTGATCTTTCCTTGGATGGCCCAGTGGTGAGGTAAGCATCAAGAAGCTTTTCGCTGGCACCTTTAATAATGTGCTGACATAAAGTCATACATGTTTAACCAGGTAATAGCAGGCTGTAAAATAATGATCCATATTGGCTTTCAAGACAAGGTATTAATCTCCGGCATCCTTTTGCCCCTTTTCTCTGCCACTTCATTCAGCGGAGGTTAAAACAGATTGACCTCCCTTCAAATAAAATTAATTGTTTTTGGTATTCATTTTATTTGCCACAGAGAAAAGATGCAATGCTGGTGCAATGTTTACCCATATGTCAGCATTTCCTGTTATTGGCACACAACTAAATGTTTGCGTTTTTTTTTTTTTTTTTTTTTTATCCCAGAAGAATTTCTTATAACGTGTAATACCCTGTTAACCGATGATAACATAAATTTCATTTTGGCAATATCAGGAAGATGTAATCGACATGCAATTTGCTTAAGTGCGCAAAACTATCATTTTTGTTAGCACTGCATATTTGCCGAAGAAATATTGCATGCCAGAGTGTATTAACACGGAGAGGACGCTGTGCATCTTCGCATCAGACCTGAGAGATCTTGTCACCACTATCTCCTGTAATCTGTTTAATACTGTTTATGTCCGTCCAAATTGAACATGTGGTATGGAATGACTAATGTCAGTCTCATCATTTAGTCATCATACTCTGTACCCTATAGGGGCCCTCTATGGATGCTCAGTCCATGAGTGCACTGCATGAATAGTGATCCATTCACCCCTCACCTTTAACAGCCCTGATGGCAAGCCCCATTCGGCTTCAACCGCTCTGTCAAGCCCAAACCATCCTTCAGATAAAACAATAAAGATCCAATGTGGACACGTGTGTGTGTGTGTGTGTGTGTGTGTGTGTGTGTGTGTGTGTGTGTGTGTGTGTGTGTGTGTGTGTGTGTTTAGAGCTAGTTCCTGTGTGAGGATGATCTCACTGACCCACGTGCTGAAGGAGAAAGAAAAAGAGAGCGCTCGAGGTGATGATTTCTCCACTCACTTAGGGAACTTTGACTTATGAGGTGCACTGCATTTAGCCAAGCTAATGCAAGTGAGGGCTGTGCCATTAACCTCGAGAAGAGAGGCAGGCCTAGGCAGTATGATGCATTCAGATTGGCAGAGGACAATATTTCACCATGACAGGCATTACCAATGAATAATTAAGTGTTTAATATAATGATCTCAAGAGAGAGAGAGAGAGAGAGAGAGAGAGAGAGAGAGAGAGAGAGAGAGAGAGAGAGAGAGAGAGAGAGACAGAGAGAGACAGAGACAGAGAGAGAGGAAGGAAGGAAGGAAGGAAAGAGAGACAGAGACAGAGAGAGGAGAAAATGGTAATTCCACAATTCATTGCCCTTAAAACCTATCTGGCATTATTACCCAGCAGCATTGCATGGGGGAGAGGGCTTTTGTTGAAACAAATAGGTTTTTGATGGCTCCGCCAGAGTAGTAACGGTTATTAGGTTTGAGAACTCTTTCATGATGGAAGTGGTATCCTGCAGAGCGGAGATCATGAAATTTTAAGTGGGGAATTTACAGCAGAAAGACTGCGGGACAGTGAGGCCGTCTGGGCCACGCCTGGGGACACATGTGTTTCGGTGAAGCACAATGCTGTTCTAATGTCACCTCAAATAAATAGTTAACAAGCTGGAGATAGTTGTGCATGTTGGAACTGCAGCATGACAAAAAAACATCTTTTTTTCTTCCTTTTTTTACTAGAAGAATTTGGGTTCAGAAATGTAGCGACAAGTCAGTTGGGACAGATGAAACACATCTACGATAGGGGCCAAATCTCACTCTAACAAAACAATGTCAAGAAGCAGAGCCTGCGAGGGAAGTTGTTCAATCAAATGGCAATAATAGGAAACGAAAAAAGATGCTGAGATAAAGCAAAAAAGTTCGGGCTCCTTCAGTATGACTGGCATCATGTCGATACAGTGGAGATATTGTACTCTGTGCACATTTGTTTGAAAAGAAAAAGCTTTTGCAGTTTTATATTTATCAATTATGTTGACTTGAGTGAGATCAGCGACCATGTACCTTCAATCATCCTTTTCCTAAAGCATCACATGACTTCACAGTGGCAGCCTGGTCTCCTATTTAATCTAAAGTACGTTCCCATGCAAGGAAACCTTTTTTTTTGTCACGGATTACGTTTGTTTTGGACATATCTGTAATTTCAATATCGTAACAAAGGTACTTATTTTAAGCTAAACCAAGGTATTTTACTAAACACAAGCAAGTACTTTTGTTTTGTTTTAGTTTATAATGCTAACCACGTGTTTAAATTTGCAACGCTAAAGAAAATACTTTCCCTGAAAACGTTATTGGGAATGCAGTTCAGTTGTATGGGAACGTAATTATGAAGGAGACAGTGGAGCCCGACCAAAACTGGATTTTTGAGTCTGAACACTTGAATACCTGCAGACATTAGGGAGGCAAGCTCTCAATATTTTCAAAAGTAAGCTAAAAGCATATCTCTTTACTTTAGCCTTTTAATGGTGATATTTTATACAATCTTTAATGCTGCTACTTTATGCCACTTTAAATCTCATTTAAATGCTTTTATTAAAGCTGCTATTTTATCTCTTTACGATTAGCCTTTTCCACTTTTACTACTTTTATTCTGCTATTTAATACTATTTTAATGCTATTTTTAATGCTATTTACTATTTAATACTATTTTAATGCTATTTTTTAATGCTATTTACTATTTAATACTATTTTTATTCTGCTATTTAATACTACTTTTATTCTGCTATTTAATACTATTTTAATGCTATTTACTATTTTTATTCTGCTATTTAATACTATTTTTATTATGCTATTTAATACTATTTTTATTATGCTATTTAATACTATTTTAATGCTATTTTTAATGCTATTTACTATTTTTATTCTGCTATTTAATACTATTTTTAATGCTATTTGACATTTACATCAACATTGTGATTACTGTACTGTAAATGCTCTGTATAATTTTGTACTAAGTTTTATGTTTTTGCTGTGAAGCACTTTGGGCTGCAATTCTTGTATGAAAGGTGCTATACAAATAAAGCTTCTTATTATTATTATTTACGATTATTATCGGACCAGTTTTATTATTTTTATATGAACACAACATATTTCTGATAAGGTTCTCTCAAATGTTACATCTTGGCAGGCTACCGCAGGCTGTACTAAGAGGACTCGATAACATGTTCCATTCAAACAGACGGTGGCCATTACAGATCTACCTGTGAACTTGGGAATTCTGGTGTTGTTTACCCTAAAAGTACAAAAAGTTTGCATTTGTGGTGTTCATAGAATAGATACTTGTCCAGTTCAACCTCCTATTTAAATCCAACATAAATATTCTACACTCGGCACCACATTGGCTTTTAAAAATGCAAATAAGGCTGCACCAACAATCGTGCCAGGAAGACGAAATAATTGCGGACCACCATTTCTCTCGTGCCGCCTTGGTGTATTTGCAACATGCACCGAATTGACTTCAACATTTTCCCTCTACCTCTAATAAAAACAGATAATACTAAGCGGCCAAACTTAACTTCTCAATCAATGTTGTCCTCTAAAAGTGAGCCAAGGACTACATTCACACATTAGCATGATTCACAGTCCGCCCACGGCTTCCATCCGCAGTCTTACATGTCTCCAAATGCCCAATAGAGAGCTAATTTCACTCCTCACACTGGTGACCTTTGGCATCATATATATGTAGTGCTTGTTGCCTGTATGACAGATTCCCATGCATATTCATAGCTACATATGGCCCGCCAGAATGAAGCCTGTCTACTTCCTGCAGACTCCGTGGAGCGCATGAGGCAGTTCATTACTGAGTCTTCTCAATCGGGTCCAGTCGAACCCTGAGGATTTGATTGTGTGCGTCTGTGAGGGGCTGATGGTGATGGGATCATTTTGGTTGTATATGAGTGTGTGTGTGTGTGTGTGTGTGTGTGTGTGTGTGTGTGTGTGTGTGTGTGTGTGTGTGTGTGTGAGGGGGAGGGGGATGTATCCAAGTGTGTTTTATTGTGGGTTACAGGGGAGGGTGGGATTGTGTTAAAAAAAAGGAGGGAGATAAGTGTGTGTGTCTGTGTGTTCTGTGTGTGGTGGATGTGATGGAGGCGGTGGGAAGTGTGCATGTAAATGGTGGGGGTGGTACATGTCTGTGTTTGTGCATGTGCTCGTGTCTTTGAGCGGTGTGTGGGAGTGCGTTTGTGTGTGTTGTGGCACACGCTCACAGGCTTCTCTTGTTTGTGAGGTGAGAAAAGAGAAAAGTGGAGTCCCACAGCATGCCTCCACCTCCTCTTGCTCCATCTGCCCATTTCGCTCAGTTCTCCATAAATTAAAAAGGCTCTACATCTGCTTTGGGGTACATTGTTAGTTGTGTGCATTTGGTGGTTCCTCTGTTTATGAAAAATTAAACACTTTTCTGCATTGGATTATTCCCCCCACTCCCGAAAGCCCCTCTGCAGCAAATATGACAGAGGCCCATGCTTCACCCCACCATGCTGAGAAGACCTCCACCTAAGGGAGTGAGGAACATCTCAAGTAAAGTGAAGGAGAGAAAAAATAATTAACATCTGTTCATGGCAATAATAAGCATGTGTGATGCCTGGAAATGCCAATCGGCATTGGCATGATAATCTGCTTTCAGAGCCGTAATCTACCACAGCAGGGAAAAAACTGTTTGATAAACACTGACGACAAAATCAAGTGTGCTACATGTGTTGGGATATTTCTCTGAGCTGTGGTTTCACATGCATGTTTAAAGGCAAGATGGCAAAAGAGCAAACGAATGTTCATATGAACTCAATAAATAATGAGGGTGTGGGGTATGGTGGTGTCTGTAAAACAGCAACAACTGTTCAAATTAAACAAGTGTCCCCACTATTTAACTTCAACTGCAAATGATACAGTCCTCATGTGCTGCCAAATTCCCAAATGTGCACTTGTTTCTTTCCCTAAATGGATTAACTGCCGAAAATACTGGCCTGATGAATTATTCTTTTTTTGTCGTAAGTCAGCGCATCTGTATGTGTAGCTGCGGATAAATTGACATTTTAAGGAACAATGTAGATAATTGGGACAAAAGGGACCGCAGGACGGCCCCTTAGTGCAGCCAGCCTTGAGTGGAATAATGAGTGTAATCAGAGGTTGTGGTCACAATGTTGCTCTATACAGAACACCCAGGCCGCTGGGGAGGACCTGTGTGTGTCTTTGACATCAACACGCATGGCTCCAGGGCAGTCATATTTGGCCATGGTTTGGTAACTGTGAGCCTTGTGGCAGAACAGGTGTAGCCGGCCGACTGGGCCATCAATCTCTCACCGGCCTGTCTCTGTAGGATTCAGGGTTAATTATCGTCAGATAAGCCATTAAGGAGAAGGATGGAAGCACAGAGGATGAGGGGACGCTAACCTTGGCAAGAGGGGGACAGCTGGGGGCCCGAGTTAGGGTAAGTTGGCTTTGATTGTGTTGCTAAGGTACCGACTCTATCTTGGTCATGTGTAAAAATCTAATAACGGGAAAGACTGACAGAAAACAATATGCGGCAAAAAATATTGTACCACTTTTAAAAGACAGAACAGAAGGATTACATTTATCATTCACATGTTTACATTATCTTACGTTATATTATTGTTTTATATATGTTGCTGGTGGTTAGTGATTTACTTGCACCATTAAAACTTAGAGAAATGTGTTGGCTTGTAATGACCTGATGATGATGATGAAAGGAAACATTTGTTGTGCCGTCCAATCAGAAGCAATCAACTACGTACAAAAGAAAGTTACTGTAGAATCACAAGCAGTAACATAACTGCCAAAAACTTATTGTTTGTAAATATAGACTTTGTTGTATTCATGTATACATGCAATGAGAATTTTGCATGTTTAAGAATTATTTGTTGCATTCATGCAGTTTAGAACGAGTAGGAAATATCTGATTATGATAACCTAACCAAGTCGTCAATAGCATAAAGTTTTTTAATTTGTTTATGTCATTATTAAATAGCAGTTTGATCAAGTGTCCAATATGTTGACCATATTCTATATAACACGCCACTCTTCAGTCTAAACGGTGGGAATATTATTATTATTATAAGGTAACGTTTTCCAAGTTAGCTACAACACGGTTAAACTTGGCAGTTGCTGGGTGTAAATAATAAGTAGGAACTAATATCTGTGTGAGACTTTGTTTGTGTGCAACTGGTTTTAATTCAGTGATTAGGGGCTAAGTTAAGGCTAAGTTTGAACTTACATAGAGCTGCAGCGAACTGGCTCCTGGTGAGCCCGAGTAGAGATGCTTTGATCCCTTTTGTCCAAGAGTACGATGATAAACTGTAAAATAATTTGACCACTGTGCTCGGGTTATCAAGAGGGACACATGCTCAGGTAAAAAGTAATGACTGAAAGAATCAAAGGTTTAACTCTATGTTAGAATTATATAGATTCATACCTATATAAAACACCCTCATAAAGCACTCCTTTTTATTGCTGTGCACCTTTAGTCTTAACGGTATCCATCTCATTGTGGGTTACTTCATAATGCATAAATGGAAAATGCCATTAGGGTTTCTTTTCATGCTCTTAACATATTAATTGGCATTGCAGCGAATGTCGGATCGTACAGTAAATTGTATCCGGTAAAGTCAGTGACACCTGACCTATTGAAAATGTTACAGTGTGCTTATACCTTCATTTATCTACTCAATGTGCCCATGAATATTTAAGGTTGACAATTAAACCCCAGCTGACCTGCGGGATGAAGCCGGACCAGCGCTGTCAAAGTGAGGCAGCACAAATGCGCCCACGCGATCACACTCATCAAAAACCCGAAAATGCAACTACCCACCCCCCACCACACACACACACACACACACCCATGCTCCCACCTCACACATGAACACAAAATAAGCAGATAAGCATAAGAGCTCTGTCACAATGTCACACGGTCACAGTGACATGGCCTGTGTGTGACAGGCACATCACATATGTGTCATGTTTATGGGGGCATCAACAGACGTGGTTTGTGTTTTGTGTATGTAAATGTTTGGGCAGGGTCAAAGTTAATGCGTGTCAGTATCCTGCTTCACCTTGGTTTGGTGATGCAGAGCAGAATGTGTATGGGGGTGGCAACGCTAAAACTGAATAGTTAACACTGTAATAGCAGGCTGCATTAAAAAAAAAACAGCCCCATACTGCGTGTTACAGCTAAATTGGTTTGCAGTGACAACTAACGCATTTGCAAAACAAATACATATATGTATGTTGAGGTATAACAATAGGAATGTGAGTGAGGATAAATGCATTAAAGCAGCTATAATCAATATTTGAATATGACAGTAGCAATGGATCACATGACATGTGTGAAAGGAGTCGCTTATAGTGACAAACCCACGGAGAATTGTTTTCAGACTCTGCAGTTTCTTTCAGCTCTGCGGAGCGTATAAGCATCTTTCAGCGCACAACTTTACTGTTTTGGTTCATTCTCACGGCTCTCATCGTCGCAGCAAAACATCAAAGTGGACAACATACCCAGCAAACAAATGGAAGACAGACAAACGCTAGCGACTAGCTGGTTAACTTAGTGAGAATTGTTTCCCCTCAGGTGGTGGTGGGGACCCAAAACAGAGAAATAAATGTGATAGTATGTCAGTGTAAGTGTGAACAGCTTGTTTCTGCTGCGCCCAAAGTGGCCAAAAAATCCAATTGCTGAATCTTTCATGACACCAGAGTTGTTGGGCGAGGATACTGACTCTCTCATAATTGATTGGAAAAAACAGTGTTTGCAAAACATCTAATTATTAACCGCAAGGGCAATGCGGAGAAAATTGAAAGTGACACATCTCAACACTAATAATGTATGTAGATCAACCAGTGTCTCCCCGATGTCACACTCTCAAGCTATATGTGATGTGATCTCACACTAACAGCATGCCATATTCCCTGACAGATGTCCATATATACAGCCTGAATGTAATAACCATCACATTATGCTCGACTGATCAGGCTGATTTAAGATATCTCTTTGCAAAGTGCCCCCATGCTGTCATCTTATTTTCATCTCCAACCTTGCATTTGTCCCCTGAATATGGGTTATACTTGGTTTTTAATGATGTAAATAATGCAGTAATTCCATTGAAATTAAGCAGTCCTATACAGATGTCTGCTTCCTTACTTCCATATCCAGTATGAGTCGGAGCGTCTATAGGTCAGATTACTTTTTCAAATGGTATAAAATATAAATGAACCAAAGCTTTTTCTACCTCCCTAATCACTTTCTTATATTTTTTTTATCACAGTGGCCGTGAGGATGGAGGGGGAATGACTTCCCATTCTAATCATATTGTCATACCCTCAGGTTAGACCTTCCATTTTGCATACCAGAAGAAAATGGCATTGAGAGAGAGCCTTGATATACCCCAAGTGTTAAATATATGTAGAAAGTATTCCATTTGTTCACGCTTCAGTGGTGCATTATGTCAAATGTAAACCCATCAATCAAAAAAAAAAAAACACCATTTCAGACAAGCCAGATGAAAAACTTGCTCAAACTTCTTCAAGTCTGTCAACAAGAGTCGTTTCAAACTTTCACGGATTGGACGTGAACTCTATTACCTTAAAGCATCCAGAGCTTCCATGATGCAGCAATTTAGTACAAAAACATCTTTCTCTAAATTGTCTCACGCTTTGACATACCCATTCTTGATTCTTTCCAGGCCCAAACCCAAGCTTCCATTTATGAAAAATGTCTGGTTAGGGATCTATCATTACGGCAATCACTCCTTCACTGTTGTATCATTTCTTCTCAAACACATATCTCATCTGAAGCCCTGTAAACGTTCCCTGGGCCAGTATTTCCAGATACACTATTATTTTTGCACAAACGGTGAACTCCACAGGCAATCTGCATCTAGCTGTGGTGTGCTATTGCCGTGGGAATAGAAATCAGACACCTGTCGGGTGCGATGGGAGATTGTTTTTGGGTTTTTTTTTCCTTGCAACAGCTACTAAGCAGCGAGGCATATCAAAGCAGCGTAGTGAAAATGTCTCCTTGTGGAGTAAGAGAAAGTTGGGTTGTAAAATTGAAAAGGTATTATGGTTGTCAGGCGTTGGGGACTAATATAACACTCCTCCTCGTTGCCTCCATCATCACTGACATCTGGGACAGTAATCATACACTAAATGGAATCACCACGATGATGACAGCTTTTTAGGATTTGTCATTTTCTCTAAATACCTCACGAGTAAATTACTCTGTCAGTTTTCTTTCAGGTACAGAAGATCTGTGGAATAGTGAAAAAAACGAACGCATCTCTCAAAAAAACAGGGGGGGGAAAAGGGACTTCTGACCTTTCTGATGACCCCAAGGTCTTGGACATACACATCATTTTATTCTATCTACGTTTTATTATTCTTGCGATTATTTTTACACGTTTTTTTGTGCTAAAAAACAACAACCACATAAAATGTCACATTGTGTCTATACATCTATTGACCTATTTCCCTTTTTAAAGTCTGTTAAAGGCAGCGGTGTGACAGCGAGGTTTGAATACCAGCAGTTTGGATCGGTATACTGTCTAAATATCTCCCCGGAGGATTGTTACAAATGTGTGATTCCATGTCCTGGGGGAAATAACAGCAGTTGCGAATGCCATATTGATGATATTCTTTGGCCCGGTGTTCTCACTGTGAGATCTGGCTCCACTGTAAAGCACGAGGAAAAAGATGATGTCGTCGGGTCACAGAATTGAATCCATGGAAACTGAACACATGGATCACGTGACGACTGAAGAAAAACAGCTTTGCGGCCTAAACAGCATGAATGCTCCAGACACAGTGAACTGAAAAATACATTTCACAAGTTCTAATCCTGTACGTTCCTGTGTACCATTATTTATTCATCTCTTTTGACATGCTAAATCCTTTTTCTTTTTTGAGAGATTTGATGATTCATCTTGAGCAGCTCGTTTGTAGTTGAGCAGATCGATATCATTAAATGTTGTTTACATTTCCAAAGAATGTGGTCGTGGTCTTATTTATTCATTTAACCCTTATCCTGCTCCACCTGATCTAACAACACAGGTGAGGGAGGTGTGGGAGGAGGTGAACAGCCCTGCAGCGCCATATCGCTCCACAGCTCGCTTCTTTTTCACAATCCAATCAAGTTTCAAGGATTTCATTTAAATCACTCTGGAAACTAAACCCCCACGGGGTGCGGACCATGAAGATAAAGATGTCTCTGGGACAACTATCAACCAGGTTAAAACAAAAAGTGTTCAAGGTAGTTTGTGCTCATTTAGTGCATACTGTTACAATAGAGAGTTGCAGTCTGTGGTGGAGTATATATATATATATATATATATATATGGAGTACATTTACTCAAGTACTGTACTTAAATACAATTGTGTCATACTTGCACTTTACATGAGTATTTCCATTTTATGCTATATTGTACTTTTTACTCCACTACATGTATTTGACACATATTAGTTACTTTTAAATTCAGATTCAGTTTTATACCAAGTAGTAAACAAAGTATCTAATATTGGCTCCACATTGAGGTACTTTTACTTTTTTTTTTTTTTACATTTGGATTTCAGGACTTTTACTTTTAATTTCTAAATGATGGTATTTCTACTTTTATTTAAGTATCTGATTACTTCTTCCACCACTGGTTGCAGTAGTGCATCTCACTGTAAACTGTGGAGACCACAATTAAGACCTCCATTTATTCTGCAAGCATTGCCTATATTACATACATAATGCTATTAATTCTTATTGAGTGTCTTATGCAAATTCGGTACGCTCTTATCTCTGCGACTTCATTAATCTGCGGTTGCATCCATCCTGGCCTACTTCTTGATCCGGCTGTGGCTCAATACTCTTCATTAACTGAACCTTTTTCAAGGGAATATTCAATCTTCACGTGAGTCAGGTCAAGAAAGGCCACACAGCCGGAGATTCTGATTCTAATCATGTAGGGGAGGACAACATAAACCCATACGCGTTTAATTGGCTCATATACCCATGTTGAGCAGGTGCTGATAACATCCCACATGTGCTGTTTTTCATAAGTGCGTAGCTCCTCCACCATCGCCCTCCCCGCTGCCCAAGAGAAGCGAAGAGGGCAAGTAAATAGTGGATAGTCTGCTTGAGATACACTCTGAGTAATTTCACCATGCACGTTTCATGCTTTTTAGTTGCTTCATTTGGAGGACCCTCCCCCCCACCTCCCGCTCCACACATACACTATTATACAAAAAACATTATTAATATTCACCAGAAATTACTAAGGAGAGCAGGAGAGGGTTTCCATATCCAGATGGATGCTCCTTAAATCTGTCTTCAATTAGTTTCCACTAACTTACATCTTCCAGTTGAATTCTGATTAGCTGATCTGGCAATTTGCTCAGCCTGGCTGGAGGGCACTTGGTCCCCCTCCTGAGTGCAACCTAGCTGCTTTTGAGTATTGTGAACCTTTGATCAGTGCCCCCTTATTACGTATAAAAGCCAACACCATTAAATTCTGCATTGCCTCATCTCCTTGCCTATAGTACTTTCCCCTCTTTTGTATCAAAGATCATAGACTCATGTAATGGAAGAAAAAAAAATATGTGTAAAAGTGAAGCAGATGATAATACCTTTTAGTTAATATATCTCACATCTCTCCAGTGCGATTATGAACCTGTGGCCTGTGTTCTGTCTCTGTAGCTAGCTACTTCCCTCTTGTGGCCAACCAGGACACAGAGACGCCTGAGACACTTACTGAGGTCAACATGTTCACTTTCCTCCTTCTTGCATTTTTTAAAGCAAGAAAAAGGAGATTACAAAATGTGTACAACACAACAACTACTGACATTCATCTTTAGTGCCGGCTACATGCTTCCCCCCCGCCTCCTCCCCCACCCCAGCACTTCTCCCCCCCATCTCTGTAGAAAGTGGATCACCAGCGGAGCTAAAACCCTACCCATTAACATATAGAGTCTTTATTTAAATCCCATTCACTTTTCCATCCATTTAGAAGAGTAATGCCAGCAGGTTACATCGATGGCATCGCGTGAGGCCCTGATTGGGCTTCAATTTGATCATTTTATCTGATTGTGAGGTAAACAGTATCATGATGGATACGATCTCATTACAATAGGAAAGTGAGGGTTTAATTTCCTGTACATGTTCCATCTTTATTAATGTCAGAGGCAGCAGGTCGTCAATTGCATTACCAGCCTTGATACTTTGGCTGGGCATCCCGTTTGACATAAACGAGGCCAGGAAGCCGTTTTAGAAGGATTACATTTGGCACAATCCTAAAGCCAATTTGGATTTGCTTTTGGCACTTACACTGCATCTCAAGGTGTAAACATTTTTACAAGTTTGAGTATAAAAAAACACTGTAAAGCATTAAGTGTTATGCCGTTTAATTAATCTAAACTATTGCTGTCCTGATGTCATGAGACGTCTGCCAGAGTGACAAGAGAGCAGCGAGTGTAGAAACAGTACATTTGTTGTCTGTCAAGAAGGAAACTACAGAAGCAGACAGTGACGATCACACCCTGACACCACCCATCCGGTGATAGTAAGAATGGGGAAAAAACAAACTTCAATAATAAACCTGTCAACACTCCAATCTGAATACCAAGGAGCAACAACTGTCTCAACTCTCCTCCCCCGGCGATAGTCATCATCTCGGACACTCTCCTGATAGACAGCGTCTCATCTATCAGTCAGTAACACACACACACACACACACACACACACACACACACACCCCCCCCTCATCACACCATCTCTATTTGTCCCATTATATCCTTAACAGAGTCTAAAATACCTCTGCTGCTCCAGGAAAGGGAACTGTGGAGGGTTGAGGGCTGTTGAGGTGTGTGTGTGTGTGTGTGTGTGTGTGTGTGTGTGTGTGTGTGTGTGTGTGTGTGTGCGTGTGTGTGTGTGTGTGTGTGTGCATAAGTGTGTGCCATAAGTGGCTTCATTTCTAGCGCCGGCTATTGCCTGTGCCTGTCGCTAAGACTCTGAGACAGCCTTGTTTGTTTGTTTCCCCGCTGTAATCCTCAGCTGAGGCTTGACGTGCAGCACGGAGCCTTAGCTGTGTTACCCAGAGGCCTCTGGGAACTGCAGCGCCGTGGCATGGACCAGGAAGAGAAAGAGAGAGAGAGAGAGAGAGAGAGAGAGAGAGAGAGAGAGAGAGAGAGAGGGGCACAGGAGACGTACACCCCATGCACCTGATCATTACCATGCTAAATTTATATTGATTGCTGTAGCTTAAGAGCTAAATGTGAGTTATTCCCCCGACGCGGCCCCTGTGTAGGATCTGTGGTGGAGGGCTGCTGGTAATCCAGAGAAACCACAACATGTGCACTGTGCTTCGCCATAGATATGGAAGCAAACAGTATACAGTGCCAGGGAGCATTTATGTAAACCTGACCAGCCCTTGCAGCAGTGATTTTTAAATGATGGGTTGCTCTTAGATTTCACATTACATCCAACCCTGTGTGCTGAGACTTACAGGGGGATGGGGCTGTCCTGGAGGGGTGGGCTGCGGGAGGTGGGGGTGGGGGTGGGTCTTCAAGACGTTCCCAGCTTATCCTGCCCTTGCTCTGCTGCATAAAGTTGTGTGTTTGTGGTGTCTCTCCTCCTGCAGGCAGTCATCACACATATGCATATGTGCTTGCCCTTGACATTATCATCAGCAGATTTGTGCTAGGGGCCCCGAGGTAAGGTTGAAATACTGCTGAGGCTTCTGAGAGAGCGGCCTGCTTTAGAAAGAGTGTCCAAGGGCTAAATACGCACCCAGAGACGGAGGCAGAGGAAGGGGAAAAAGCTCTGTAACTGAACCTAACAGAGCGCCCCTCAAGGGACAGCAGTAATTAAACAGTGATTAAATTAAGGGGCAATGCGGGCAAAACGCAGACTGATTGACACTCTGCTGGCTCCTCTCTCTCTCTCTCTCTCTCTTTCTCTCTCTCTCGCTCCCTGTCTCGCTACCTCGCTCGCGCTCTCTCTGCGGGTTCAGCTCTGTCGCGGAGCATTGCTTTCTATTGACCTCCAATTACTCACCCACTCTGAATTCTTCAAGGTCCAATTTTCGAAAAACTATTTTCTTAACTGTGTTAAGAGCACGGATCACTGCACATTTCTTTCTCAAAAGGCTGAGCTGCAGGACTGCAACATAGAAGTTGAGTAAAGGAGAGGAAAAAAAACACTTAAATGCATAATGTCTTCCAATACTATCAATGTTTACTTCAGATAAACTCACAAACTACAATCGCTCTCGCGTTTGCGCCCAGAGTACTATCAGTCTTCACTACAGATAGACTCACAAAAGTACAATCACAAGAAGCGGCCCGTGATTTAGAAACCGTGCTCATGCGGAATCTAAAGCTTTTCCCCCCCTTTTTCCTCGAGCCTGTAGCCTGGCAGCTTCAGAAGTGCCTTATCAAATACTCTCCTTGGGGGGGAAACACTATAAATTACCTTTGGTGACTCCTTAAACCCAAAGCAAATAGACAGACAGAAGAGCTGAGCAACAGCAATAAAACCAGCTTTAACAAAACAATCAGAAAAACCAAGACACTGAAATTGCCTTCCTTCAAATCAAAGATTCTCCACACGTTGCTGGCTTACCCTGCTTGCCACAGTGCCCAGGGTCCTCAGGCCCTTGTATAGATTTTTATACACCAGGTCTTGTGCTTATGAAAATACGTACTGAGGGCCCTTAAACAATCTGTTAAGTCTTTTGATAAAGAAGGTCCTCTTACTGTGTAATACAAATTCAAATAGCTGTATGGAAATGGATTACAGGCCAGACAAAGAACAGGGGCATACTTTAGAGGATGAGTTCAAGATGACATGTATTGATTAAGTGCTCAATGAGAGCACGCCTATGAAAGGCCAGCCACCACACAGCTCATGAAAGAATCATATAGCTCATACACAAAGCGCTCAGCAAACATACAGGCGTGGAGTGTAGGCGTGAGCACATTCGAGCTTGTCATCTCGTGCGCCAAATAGTCGACAACCTGCTTAGTTTTCTGCGGTCAGAGGTCATTAAGAAATGATAGCAAACTTTTCTTTTAAGTACCTATGTATCTGGTTAACTATTGAAGGAAGCAGATATAGACAGCAAGCACATGTACTGTATGTGCTTTCGTGGATGTGGCTTTCACCCAGAAAGACAGAAATGATTCCTTATGCCAGCATCCATTATTCTTTGGTTTTAGCAGCACAGTTTGACACCACACATTCCTTCACTCCTGACACTGTTATTGAAGTGAAAAGAGGAAGGATGTTCTCAAAGATAACATGTGAATTTAATTTCTTGGTGAAACAGCGGAACTGCAAGATTTAGCCCTCCCGAGCATAAATTGTGCAGTCGATGCGCAGTTGTCAGGGTTTGTGATGATGCCGTGCGAAGACAAGCCGTAATCGCAACAGCACTGCCAGCCTGACCCACCTCATCATCCTTGACATTTAGCACAGCGCTGTTTCTCTCTCTCTCTCGCGCCCGCGCTCTCCCGTCCTCACAGTAAACAAATGTTTTAACCCTGATTTGTATCAGTGTAACCAGAGGACATGTAGTGACACAAAGTGTGGAAAACTTCTGAGGGATGGCTGTGAGAAAGAGGTAGAGAAATGGAATGAAAGAGTGGGGGGAAATGGGTGAATATGGGGAAAGGAGTTAGAAGATGAAAAAAATAGATGAAGATAGGGGGGAATGAAAAATAGAGAAAGAGGGAAAGAGCAGGCGAGCAGGGAGAGATTTGGCCAGACTGCCACCTAACAGGGGGTATCTGAGACTAATCTCTAAGGAAAGCTGTCAGGTCTCTGCAGACAATGTTCTGATGGAAACTAGGCAATAAATGCTTCTTAAAGCCATCATAAATATGCAGCTTCCTGCCTTGCAGTCACTGTTCAGACTTGAGTCCGAGCTCATTATCCTGCGTCTGTACTGGCAGGTGTGCATGCCAAGTCACAGGCAGGATCACTAAAAGCCCCTTAGTGTTAGCCTCAGTGGGATGTGCGACTCCCTTCTGGGTCTAGAAAGCAGGCTCATCAAATCAAGACCTTGTTCTTTTCTTTTTCAAAAACATAAGCAGTGTTGGGAGAAAATAAAAAAGTCTATACTTGACTTGAGTGAGGTTTGGTTAAATTTCAAACGCACTCAAACAAACCGTAATTGTTCAATGAGCAGTAACACTTTCAGAGTGAAAAGCCAAACATTAAGTATGTATGGGTTCTATTTTTTTTTCCATTACTGTATGGAGCTATATGTGGTTTAAAGGTGGATCATATGAATAATCAAACAGTATGGAAACATCTCCAGTGAAATCAAATATGTCCAAAGGGAGCATTTTACAGACCCATCACCCAAATATTTTCAATATACAATTTGAGAACCATGAATAGCGTTGACAAAAGGCACATTTGACTTGATTACCTCTTGACATTTCCCTCTATGAATGAAGGCAGCAGTAGATAAGGCAATCACTGCGCTGACATAGTGTAAATAAATAAATATGCTCATTTATCCTGGTCTCCAGATAAAGACATAAGGGCACATAAACGCATGAATGGATAACGTCTCTCAGCAGCCAGCAGGTCCCTGCCTGCCTGCTTCCTCTGCCTGTCTGTCTGTAGAGGCTGACAGTACAGCGGCGTGCCCTTCATTATCACCGGGTAATGCACATCACAACGGCCGTGGCTTTTCTCCATAAAAACCCCAAGTCTCACTCACAATGAGAAATAGGGGAAGATAAGGTGCAGGAGACCATTTCTCTTGACATTCACAACGGCAAACTCATCAGTCATGCTGTCAAAGGCACTGGTCTTGGCTAGTTTGGGATTTATGAGGAATAATGATGGGTCGAAAATAGCGGGTAAGGGCTTTGCTTTTACCTTTGGTTTGAGAATGTTGTGTATCGAGGCACGCTCTGCATAAAACCCAATTTCTTTTGTCAGTGACCCTTGCACTGATATCACATCCAATCTCACTATGTTGGGGAGGTTTGGCTGGGCCTGTTTGAGTTGCCGCTGACATTTCAGTCTCGCATGATAATAGAGTACGACGGCGTTAAGTTGATTTAAAAGAGAGCGCATCACCACGAGCATTAAGAACGGGCACCGCTCCCTTTGATTGACAGGAAGTGAGGGTCAAGGCCTGCTGTTAATCACACTTCAATTAATAAAACTAACATTTCTGACTAAAGAGCACTGACATGGATCTGTCCTCTCCTGGACCGTATCTGAAAATGGGACGACAACAATAATAGCGTGTGTCAAACACTCACATTTTCTCTTCAAACTAGTGACAGGCAGTGACAGATGCTCCCAGTGCAATTGTCTTTGTAAACATTCTGGGACACACTACCTTTCACGTCATTGTGATGTACCACAAGGTCTATAACTTTAACGTAAATTATTAATTCCAAAGTCATTTGAAAGTGGATTTCCATATTGTTGCAAGGGCAACATGGCTGAATCATATAGCACAACTGCACAACTATAGATTATAGTCAGAAGGACTTTTAATAGGTTACCTATGGGACCACACTGCAGGGATGTCCTCAAGCACCAAATTATTAGTCAATTTCAGATTATCAAGTTTATTAATTACTATTCTTAATATATCTTATGAGAGTGCCAGGAGATATAGCCTGACTACCTAAACGCTGCAAATGAAATTCTAGACATACATTTAAATTACATATATTAATGAAATACTAGATTAGCCGAGTGTTTCGCTCGCTTTTTTTTTACTTGAAAGTTCACGAACCAAAATGAAGGCGCACCTGCTAAAATTCAAAGTGCAACATTGCTCATAACCAAAGTGTTGTGAAATTACTGGACAAGAGAGTTTGGGGGCAATTTTGATTCAAGTATGTGAATGAGACCTCTCGAAGCTCAAGGGTACTCGGATCTGTGTGGAAATGAAGTCATGAGATTGTAGCTGAGGGGATGGTGCATTGACAGCCACATTAGCCCCTCAGCACCTCTGCTGTATCACACTATGGCTCTGTAAAATAGATGGACAGGAATAGCAAATTAAATCTTCTTAATAGTAGCAAGGGATGTACAGTCAGGTTCGTTTGAGCCTGCAGGACTGTACAAGTGCGGCACATGAAGTGTGGTGTTTTTAGTGGAATAAAACGAAGTGCCTGTGAAGTGTTTTGGTTAATGGGTCTACTCCAACCAACTTCATACGGAAGGCACCGCCATATTTATATCAATTTGAAACAAGCTCCTTCACAATGCCTTCTGGCCTATTCTTGAAACAAGTTCATAGGTCGTGTTCCATTCTTTGCTGTTAATTTGGATGGATTTATTAAATCCATTACATTTCAGACTTGCTCAGTGACAACAGAGTGAGGAAAACACTCATAGCACATTGAGCTGCTAGCTTTTGTCGTGGCTTTGTTGTCGGTGTTTTCTTACTGGCTTTTCTTTTTTTCTCCCTTCTCAGGTTCAGTGACACCACATTGCTTTGCCACAAAGACTAACCTTAATGTAGACAAAGCCAAGTCTGCAAATCTTTGCACAAGCAACACGCATGCACGCACACAGTTTTAAAGGAAGGAGGTACACAGAAGGGAGCAAGGCGTTTTTCAATGCATTTAGATGAGACCTTTAACAAAGGTCCCTAATGCAGATATCAATGAACCAAGGGACCGGGCTATCGGAGCGAAATTGGCTGACGGAGGGATGTCACCCCTGTGCATGAAAAATGATGGATCCCATTTGTAAACTTCTCCTCTACCCTGCTGCCTCTCCTCTCTTCCTCTACCCCAGCACACGGACACAAGCACCCCCTCCCCCCCCCCCCCCCTTCATCACCTTCTCCTCCACTGGTTATTAAACAAGGAAGCAAACCTATGACTTTGCTGACAAATAACAAGTGGTGTGGTAAAATTGGCACTTTACTGGCCATTTCATCCGAGTGTCAGGGAGCCCACAGAGGACCTGTGAGATTTCAGTGATGACAGAATAGATTAACATCATGGACTTTGTTTTTCATCTTCCTTTCATTTTCCATACTAGTCTCCAAGGACATCAACAAAATGAAACCAATATCTATGAACCCACAAACAAACAACTGAAGCTTTCAAAATATTAGATTGTGTGTGTTGGATTGGACAATCTACTGTTTCTTTCCACTCACTCCATGGTTGTGCTTAATTTGAGAGGCAAAGGCTACATCTAATTCAAATGAACAGACTGCTGCATTACAACATGCACTTTTTATACCCTGAAATAAAATAGATTTATGTTTCATATATAAAACCTCTCACTTTTTGAAAGCGCGGGGCGAAGGTCTGAATGCAAACATCAACACAGGCCATGCATAATACAACAATTTACAGAGCTTGCAGAAAACATGCTAAGCATATAAAGTGTGATAAGCAACATAATATGCATACTGAGCATTTCTAAGGAAACAATGATATATTGCTAATCATCCTAGAATGAATTACTGCCTTTAGAAGCGGTGTGTTGAGTCAAAGGTGCGGAGGTTAATATAGGCAAACAGGCATCTCTGCAGGAAAATGAAACTTCCCAGTGGAATGCGATGGCCAGTCTAAACGCTGACATTGCGGTTTCAGTGATGGAGTGACTTTGGAAGGGTTTGTGGTCTGCCAGTGTTCAAAGCTGTGCCTTGAGGGTAAGGGGTAAATTTGCTAAGTTAATCACATAATGAGGCCAATTAAACACGGGAGAACTCAGGTGAAATGGGAGCTGCCACAGAGGCTCCGACAAACGAGGCCCTGCTGATTTCCTCTCTGGACACTGGCTGGACAACCCAGTTTTAGCTCTGATAATCCTCTACTAAGTATTCACTTCAACACTTATACAGTGTATCTTATTAATGTATATGTACAGTATACTGGATTATGTGTCTGTATTGGGTGGATTAATTTAGCAGGAATGTGTACATTAACATTCAGGGTAGCCAGGATTAGGACTGCGATTTATGATTATTTTCATTATCCATTATCGTGTAGATTATTTTTGTAAGTAATTGAGCATACGTTATTATAGAGAAAAGGCAGAATATAGTAAAAAATGCCCACTGCAATTTCCCATGGTGATGTCTTCTAATTATTGTGTCTGCCCAATAGTCCACAACGCAAAGCTATTCAGTTTTCAAATATATAAAACATAGAATTGGAGTATAAAGTAATTAATGGCTATTAATTATTGTTAATTAATCCTAATGTTGTGTTAATATTTATATTCATATTACTATTATTGTGTACTTTCGTACATAGATGTTATTCCTATGGTGTAAGACATTCCAAAAATATTACAACTTTCTCCCAAATCCAAAAAATAGAGTTCAAAAACTCAAATTTGTATAGTATAAAGTCTGGAAATGCTCCATAGACAACGAGCACGCAGGGGAATGTGTATGTATATGTGGGTATATTTTCTGTTTCACAACACTTCAATAGAATAAAGCTTGTCTGGGTATAAAAAAGAAAATAAACATTCGTCTCCCATCTATTGTCGAGGGAACAGCTCCAGACTTTGTGCCTGATGACATCACACGTTTGAGACTTACTTCTCTGGTTTCTGGCTTTTGAGAGAGAGTAGCTCATGTTCACACATATTGATTGAACCTCCCTAGGCCATGGAAATAATATATTGGAATTCTTTATTAAAAGGTGGTGTTCCCCTTTAAAGTCAATGAAAACCTATTTACTCAATCAGCGTCTTAATATGAGTCATGGGGTTCTACAAAAAACACAAAATAATTCTTCATTTGTGTTTTTTGTTGGGGGGGCTTCTAACTAGTTTGAAGTGGGCATTACTTGGTTACATACTTCTGTATCAGGATTTAGCATAATTTGACCCAAAATGTAATTCCGATACTGAATCAGATTGAGCAAAGGTTTTTGAGAGTTTAACATTAAATTAATTATACAATTGGTGTCTTTGGTGACATTCTGAGGAAAAATACAGTATTAAGTTATTGCTAATTCTAACCAAACATTTCCTTATAATGCAGCTTCAAATTAAAAGCCTCAAACTGCCAAAACACGAGTTGACTTTTATTATGAAGCACTCACAGGAAATGCAATGTGTTTGTCAGTGTGTGTTAGTGTCTGTTTCAGTGTATGTCTGTGTCAGTGTGTGTCAGTGTCTGTGTCATTGTATGTCTGTGTCAGTGTGTGTCTGTGTCACTGTGTGTCTGTCAGTGTGTGTCTGTGTCAGTCTGTGTCTGTATCAGTGTGTGTCAGTGTCTGTGTCAGTCTGTGTCCGTGTCAGTGTGTGTATGTGTCAGTGTGTGTCAGTGTCTATGTCAGTCTGTGTCAGTGTGTGTCTGTGTCAGTGTGTGTCAGTGTCAGTGTGTGTCAGTGTCAGTCTGTGTCAGTGTGTCTGTGTCAGTGTGTGTCAGTGTCTGTGTGTGTCAGTGTCTGTGTGTGTCAGTGTGTGTCAGTGTGTGTCAGTGTCTGTGTCCGTCTGTGTCAGTCTGTGTGTCAGTGTGTGTATGTGTCAGTGTCAGTCTGTGTCAGTCTGTGTGTTGTCGTGGAATTCCGCCGATACAAACTAAACTAAAGGGTGGTGAGAAGAGTATCTATTATACTGAAATACACTTGGTTAAATTAATGAGCTCTTTATTGCTGCAGGGATGGAACAACAAAACAGAGTGTCAAGCGGTCTATTGTGACGTTTAAACAGTCTACAATGAAGTTCAAAGAACAGAGAATACAATTAGACTATATAGTCACCAAGTGGGTGGCTATGTTTACAGACGGCTGTGCAACTACGCACATCTAGCTGATACAAGATATACAAGATTGTCAAGGTGTCAAGGTGACATGATCTCAATCAGCTGTAAGTAGGACAAATCTTATATGAGGATATGAAGAATAAGACAGTATAAGACAAGATAAAAAAAATTCCATTACAGTGTGTATGTGTCTGTGTCTGTGTCTGTGTCTGTGTCGGTGTGTGTCTGTGTGTGTCCTGGACACTGTGATGCTTCTTTTTTATCCTTCCAAGTCCTTCTTGGAGGCGACGGGTTTTCTCTCGCTTGTACTCGCGACTCTATCAAGCTTGCTCTCGGGAGAATGATCACTCTAATTCTCTCTACTCTTCTCCCTGTCCACTCGTTTCTTTTTAGCGGAAGCAGAACCTTTCTCGTCCGCATGCTCTTCTCTGTCAGACTGTTGGACAGAATACACCACTTTGCTACTTTTCACCTTCTTGTCCTTAGTAGACTTCTTGCCAGGTCGATATCCATCCTCGCGGGGTATGCGTTTAGCGCCTTTGTAGGTATATTGATAAGCTCGTCTTCAGTCTCGGATTTAACAACCCCTTCATCTTTCTGAGCTTTAACCTTACATGCCATGGGACTGGTGGAGGGGACAGGCTCGTGTTCGGAGATAGAATCAGAGAGAATGCGCTTAACACGTTTCTTGATCGCTTCGGGTTTCATAATGTCCTTGGAGGTCTTTGTACGTACAACCTCCTCATGTTCAGCTTCACCATCCCAATCATTGTCCTTGTTGTCCTCTTCCTCTTCGCTGTCCCATACCAAAAACCCATCTTCGAAACAGTACTCGCCATTGCTCTCTCCCCAGTCCTCGTCCATCAGATTTCCTCCCTCTTCCTCCACGCTTCATATTCATCTTCCTCTCCGTATTCAGCTTCCTCGGCCTCCTTGTCCACCCAGTTAATTTCATCCTCGCTACAACGCTCTTACTCTTCGGGTTAGACATGGCAGACAGTGAAGATGTCTTGGTCTTGTAGGAACCCCGATCTAGCCCTTTGTCAGGGTAGACGTCTTTTTTTATCACATTTCTGAGCCTCGTCTGAAAGCTTGAGCTGCTTGGACAACCAGCGCTCGCTCAACAACTCTTGAAGTAGAATCCGGGGTGATTTCGGGTATGAGAATAGAGTAGCGGGAGTCAAGTTCTTATCATCATCATCATCATCAACATCCTAGGCCTGCAGCTTGCGCAGGCAACACTCTTTCTCCCTCACTGGACTTTTAGACTGACAGTTGTCCTCCTCCTCTCCCATGTCGCAGTCCAGTGAACTCTGGACTGCGTTGTCACTACACACCCTGGTCTTCATATCCTTCTTCAACCTAATGCAACACAGTCTACGTTTGTACATGAGTATCTTAGCCTTGCCCATTAGCCTAAGGGCGGTCTTGTTTAGCTTAGGTACTTTGACGTGAGAATTCAGTTGGTTCCACATTGTGGAGGCTTTGATGACGTTCGCTAAGGTCTGGGACTTTCTGTTGAACAACTTCGCCCACGCTAAGATGGAACTTTCCACACCCCTAATTAGTGGAAACATTCTCCAATTCGATCCAGTCCTTCATCATCTGTAACAGCTGGTTCCAGTGGAACCAGCTTCCAGTTTGTGTTCGGGAGGCAGACACACTCTCCACATTTAAGAGTAGGCTAAAGACTTTCCTTTTTGATAAAGCTTATAGTTAGGGCTGGCTCAGGTTTGCCCTGGATCAGCCCCTAGTTATGCTGCTATAGGCTTAGACTGCCGGGGGACACCTCCCTGCTCTCTTCTTCTCCCTCTCTTCTTCTCCCTCTCTATCTGTATGCATTTATGTAAATGTATGTTACTAACTCACCATCCGGGGTATCATCCCCGGAGTGTCTGTCTCTCATGTGGCAGGTTGCCACTGATAAAGTTTACGTCAGGATCATGAATCGTGACAGCGCCTGCTGACCTGGTCCTGCTGGACACCGGGAAGCCTTATTGACATTTTCCTGGATTCATCCAAACTTTCTATTTCTTTTTTTTTTTTCCAACACAACATAATTTCTGTCAAATGTTGTATTTGTACTATGTTGTTTATCCTGTACACACGACATCTATTGCACGTCTGTCCGTCCTGGGAGAGGGATCCCTCCTCAGTTGCTCTCCCTGAGGTTTCTTCCATTTTTTCCCCTTTAATTTTGGGGTTTCTTTTAGGAAGTTTTTCCTTGTGCGATGCGAGGGTCTAAGGACAGAGGATGTTGTAACCTGTACAGTCTGTAAAGCACACTGAGACAAATGTATAATTTGTGATATTGGGCTATACAAATAAATTTGATTTGATTTGATCTGCTCCTTCACCAAGTCGATGTGATAGCGCTTAACCTTGTTGTGGAGCTCTCGGTCGGCATCGCATTCCACCCACCACGTCAGGTATTTATGCACATTCTCGATTTGGCAGTGGAGCAGCTTGTATACTGCGAAGGCCCTGGGGATCTTTTTTCCCCATCAGTCTAATGCCCAGCTCCACCACCTCCACCATCAGAGGCTTGGGTAGAAAAATGGTCCAGTGACCCTGATACACCCGCTTGATGAATGCCTCCAAAGTATGACCTGCTGGATCTCAGGAACTACCATGAAATCTTCTCTAGCTGACAGTTTGTGTACAATCTCCTGCCAAGAACTCAGCTCACCGTTACCCTTGATGGAACAGTGCTCCACGCACCTTAGGAACCTGTAGGTGGTTGATACGTACAGCTTGCCTGACAACAGGAGCTCTCTCAGGGTGACAACAGGGTGCAAGTTGGTACGCTTACCCCTTCGCCTAAAGTATACAAGGAGTCCTTGATTGTTGAGGCTGGTGAAGCTTGAAGATCGGGTTCAATTTCATCTCGAGTAAAACAGTGTTGGTACTCAACCCCGCTCTTTCTCAAAACCTTGCCACACGTGGTTCCTATGCAACACATTGGCGGGGTGGATCTGCTGGAAGGAGGGAGTGAGAGCTTGAGCATGTATGGGCATCTCTATCGCCAGGTCACAAAACTCAAACATGTCACCGGTGACTTCTCGCAGACCCTGCAGGCTCTCAAGACCCGGAACCACAAGCACCTCTTGAATAAAATACGAGATCCTATCACCATAGGATATCGAAACGGTGTAGGTTCTGATCATGGACCTACTCTTGTCTCTGTACCAGAGGTTCTCCTCTGAGGAATACTGTGTGATCACCCTATTGTTATTTTTGCGGAACTCTTTATCAGGTATGTAGAATGCGGTGAAGTTACACTCTGTGGCAGCAAGTGTTTGACTCCAGCCCAATCTACGCTGTTGTGGATGTATATAAAATTGTTTCCGCCTTGAATGTCCACCAAGTCCATCAAGTCCATCAGCGCTAAGACTAGCTCGCGTGAAGGCTTCTGAGCTATCTCACGCTTGAGGATATTGTCCATGATCAACTTGAACATGTTGTCAGGCTTCCACGACTTGACAGAAGGGTCCTGGACCGAAGCGGACTGCTCTTCTATCATGGAGCCACATTCTTAAGCAGTCCTTTGGTTGTCTGACAGGAGAAGCCCTCTGGAGTGAGATCACAGGGTTCTGAGTACCACTGAGGACGCTCATGGATAATGAAACGTGGTTGTTTCTCATCTTCCATCTCGTATTTGTCTCAAAACAAAAGACAATGACTTAACAAGGTATATCATTTGTGAAGCACACACGGTTGGATCGCTAGTAAGAGAACTCTGCTAGAGCGCTGTGTGTAGCCCGTCAAGTACTCATTGACTTATACTCAAGTCTGGAGGATATCTGTCCTTTCACAAGCTAGAACTCCCCTTTCACCAGGCTCCGGCACACATTTCTGTCAGAGTCTAAGCCTTCCCTCAGACTCTAAACATTCCTCAGACTCTAAACATCCTGTCAGCCTCTAAGCCTATCGACGGGCTCCCACCCACCCTTTACTCAGGCTCTAAACATTCCTCAGGCTCTAAGACCGTGGGTGTTATATGTTGATACCATTTTCATATCACATATTTAGTACAGTAAATAAGCCAAACAGAAGAAGTTTCATAGAGAAAAAATAACTTTAACATACTTTTCCTTGATGTTGAAATTTTAAAACGTGTCCATTTGACCGTTAAAACGTCATTAGTTTGTTTTGCTGTTACTATCAGTAGATACTGTGTAGGGTGTTTGCCAAATCAAACAAGTCTGATATTTTTAGGATTGCCCCTTTAAACACCAGGCCTATTTCACCTGAACTCCTGCTGAAGTTTATCAAATATCTCCTGACATTGCACCTCTCATCACAAACAAGCATTTTGGTGTGCGAGCCTGCGGTCGGTTCTCTTGATTATAACTGCTAGGAAGTGTTGTTGACGAGAGTATCTGAGCGTTCAAGAGCTCTTTGAGGGTCTACGGGAGGATAAATCACTTCAGCCGCAATTAGACATCCCTGAGTGCTTCCTACATACCTGTAACTTCACAAGCACAGCAGGCTCGAGGTGAAAGATCGTGAGGGTTATGCACTGAACAAGATGAATGGTAGTGAAACAGTATATTCATGTGCCATCCTCTTACATATAAGAGTGCTCAGAGCTCTAGAATCTTGGAGTGTTGCTCCCTTCTAAAGCATTTCTACTTCACGTGCAGTTCGAAGGGTTGGAGCATTATGACTCCTTGCTTTATGATACAGAAATGTCTGCTTTACCTGTTCATTGACTGAGAGCCTGTGGGTGTGTAGGTTCATTTTAAATGCAGAACAGAACTAGCCAAGGATAGAATATCTTGCTTGCGAGCTGTAGGGCTACCATAAATGAAAAGCTGTATCACTGTCATGGACGCAACACAAAGCAATAAGGAACTGCAGAGAGGGCAGTGCATTAAAACATGAATACATGGGGAGATATATGGACACTAATGAAAGAATATTTCATAGCCATCAAGGGTTTATAAAAAGGCCCACAACTCTGCCCACCACGATCCACTAATCTGGATGTAGAGGATTTGCCCAGAGTAAGATGGACAAGGGAAATTAACGTAGGCACATTTTTACCAGATCATATTGCGATGATTTGTTAATAAAATGCAAAGCGACAAGCTAGATGTGAGACAGCGACTAAAGCGCTGCCATGATTTAGACTTAATCCGTCATTATCCCGCCTTTGAAGTGACCTCGCTGTGAATGTTCCCACTGTGACCCAGAAGCACACTCACAGCGTCTTCATTAGCCAGGATGAAACAGAGCCACAGAGCACACGACTTTGATGTCCCGTCATGTCCACACAGACGTACAGATGCACACACAAACACACATTGAGGACACCTACTCGCACATCACAGATATCCTTATCACTGACTACACTGAGGCGTGGAAAAACATTATGGTTTTTAATCAATTATGGCTTTCACCTTTGGGGCAGCACATTCATTACATATGATAGGAGCAGCTAAGGGACAATATTCCAATTGCGTGCTGAGATTGAAATGAAAGAAATTGTATGGTTAGAGGGTAGATAAAGACTGCAATTTCGCATAGCCGAACATCGCTGGCTGGATTTACATATGTCCACACAAAAGGCCTATTCCGCATGTGATTTCACTGATATAATTTATGTGCACCCAGTGATTTATCATCCTTATATCACTGTGTAGAAATCAAGCACAGATCTCCTAAAGAGGTCCGTGCATGCTGCCAGTAAATGATAGCTGTTATAAAAGTTTATCATGGCAATGAAATGGAACGAATCCATCAAAAAGGCACAGGTTGCCGTCATGCAAAACGGTGCCCAATCAAAGGTAGTTATTTGGTAGGAGGTTGAACACATGCAGAACATGTATGCAAAAACACAGGTCTTTGTTAAAAAACAATCACAATGCTTTACTGTAATTGAAAAAGGCATGCAGTATGGAAGTATTATTAAACAGAAAGTTTCATGCAGTTAATCTGTTCAAAGAAGCCAGCATGAGGGCCCAACTCAGGGTAAGCAGAAAAAGGCATATACAGTATATATGTTTATATTATATATTATATAATAGCTGTTATAAAAGTACATACATATATGTATATATATTACATATATATATGTCAGATATATATATATATATATATATATAAACATACATATATATACATACATATATAAAGACATATACATACTGTATATACATACATATATATATAAACATACATACATGTATACATGCATACATATATATATACACACACATGTATACTGGATACATACATACATATATATATACACACATAAATATATATACTTAATGTATATATATAGTACATATACTTAATATACCTGTTAAGTATGGCCTTCTCATTTTGTATTTCCTGACTTTAGGAGTTTATGAGGATGGCCCTGAATGGATTACTTTAAAGAAATGTCACATTTCTTGCCCACAATTGGAGGAATCTTTGAAATTAGTCGAACCTTGTTGGTTTGATATAATTAATTTGTGTGAGAAAATCTAGAACCTTAACTTGATATGGACATGAATATAGAGTTGCATGGGCTGAAAATCTTCTTTTCTAGCAAGAATTACATTTTAAAAAGCTTCTGAAAGCTTCTGAAATAAAATAAATATCACAATGTATACACATGTAAATGTCAACAAAATAAATGACTGACTATGTAAATTAATGTATGTATATTGAATCGTTTCTACAACAAAATGTGTGATCCTTAAAGAAAGAACCCATCTGTGTATTTTGGCACACAGTCTGCCTGAGTCTACTCTTCTACAAAAAAGGTGCGAGCACCCATGCGGTTAGCTGCGCAACACACATGTTTGCTGCACAGTGTAGAAGTAGATTCCTTTCCCCAGGCAATGGCCCGTCAGGCCAGACAAGCAGGCCGAGTGTTAAAGTGTGAGCCGGGTACACAGAGTAACAACAGGGCCATCTGCCCTGGGAATGCGCACATCCATCTTACTAAGGACAAGCCAGTCTGGGAACAGATAAAGGAAAACGAGGGGGTGGAGAGAGAAAGAGAGGAAGTAAGAGGGGGAAAGGAAAGGAAGCAGTAGGGAAGAAACTGAAAAATAAACAAATGAGTACGCGTGTGTGTTAGGTGGACACGAGCTGCAGATGAGCAAATGAGTGAAGACAAGGTGAGAGTAGACAGAAGGGAGCGGATGGTTTAACAGTAATCTAGACCGGTGGCACCATCTGCAGACAGTGAACGCTGAACAAATGACATAAGCACGCTATGAATTTCTCTCTCATGATACTGTGATCATTATCAGGCGTTCAAAAGTGGACATTGCGACATAATAGCTAACAAGTCAACTAAGTCAAATTTACCTTTAAAGCTTAGATCGTTTTTTTCAATTTAACATGCACACTTTTGTTCATACTTCATTATGTATTTGCAAAAACAGATTGCTACTCTCTTTTGTTTTTTTTCCCAAGCACGACATTAGGAAGGTCAGTTTTAGAGGACAGCAATAAGTCTCTGCTCCCGCCGTTCATCCCTGTTCATAACCATCTGGATCTGACTGCAAACACTGCCGTCAGCAATCTGGGTGCAGTGATATCATGTAGCATTCTCCATTTGTTTTTATTTTTAGACCATTTCCTCATCACTGTATAATCAGTATATATGGTCTCACTGATACAGCACTCTTGCCCCCACCCCACACTCTCTCTCTCTCTCTGACTCCACATTACCTTATCACACTGAGAGCTTTTAGCTGTGCTTCCAGCCATTAGCTTCAGGCGGTGGGCAGCTACCAGGCTGGAACAGAGTGTGAGAGTGTGAGAGAGAGAGAGAGAGAGAGAGAGAGAGAGAGAGAGAGAGAGAGAGAGAGAGAGAGAGAGAGAGAGAGAGAGAGAGAGAGAGAGAGAGAGAGAGAGAGAGAGAGAGAGAGAGAAAAGTGGCCTCCTGGTGGCTCTGGATGATGTCAGTGGCAGAAAGGTCTTTTTGTAACACCACCTGTCCATCTTGCCTGCGAGGAGGCTCGATACATGTGGAGACCGCTATATAAAATGACCTTCGACAATTTTCCTTTCACTTACACAACATACAAAAGTTCACAGGCACTTTTGTCCTATTCAGGCTGTGACTGAGAGTGCCCCATAAAAGCTCCATAATAAGCACCGAACCTGAAACCTCAAATCAACTGAACAAAAGCTGTCCAATAGCCCAACAAAAGGCAAACGACCTTAACTTCAGTTTGGTCATAGAAAGACTTTCTGACTTTTTTTTTACCACAATAACAACCTGCTCTATCATGTGGACACATATCCCGTGTGTCCCGTGTTGCAATGTGTCTACAAACTTCACTTAAGGTCCTCTGGCTTTAGTGGAGCCTAGAATGCTTTGTTTACCCACGCATGAGGTTACTGTTTCCCCGTGCTTAAATTATTTGCTTCTGTATTCTATGTCACACACTAAAGCATTCCACAGACAAACGTCATACATTAATGCAGACTGTATAAAGAGCGAACATGTTGTTGTTCTAGTCTGGACATTTATGAAAAAAGACCCACTCCTGAGGGACGATGTTGCTGAAAAGGGATTTAAAAGGATAATATCCAGAAACGGGTAAGAGAATGCTGAAAATAGATTAGCAGATTATAGCAGAAATGAATAGCTAGCGCAAGCAAATGTAACGTAAGCTAAGAGACAGTACTAGAAAACTGCTCCCATATGCAATCAGAACCGAGTTCAAAGCAACCAGGACAAACAAACATCCAGCTGGCAAAAGCAGCTCACGATGTTTATAAATCATACAAAATAAAATAACATTAATTAAAGTTTCATTAAAAATAATTAATATCAAACAGTGTATTGATTCCTGTAATCATTAATGTCTTTTGTCTCGGCATGACCCCATATTATTTTGCAGACAACGCAGAGGAAGAGTACCTTAAAGGTTCAATGTGTAAAATATGCCAGAATTTTAATTTAGATAACTAATATTATCAACAGAATGTAAAGAGGTAACAGTGTTGACGTTAAGTTAAAGACGTCTATGTGTATATCTACTGAAATAAAGCATCTAACTGACAGTTCCGGCCCGTAATGTCCAGGATGAACAGTGAGTCAGTGCAGCTCCAGTCTGCCCTCAGACCAGAGGGAGAAGAAGTACAGCTGCCTGACTCGGGCAGACTCAGGGCTCGTCAACATTACATCCATGATCCCTGAATGTTTTGATAGTTTGTTTTCATTAAATCCAAAGTGGCAGAAACAAGAAAAGGACTCGCAGCATCGCCTCGTCCGCACCGCTGCCATGAGGCTGCTGCGCCGGGAGCAGAGTGTGCGAGAGAGACGGGAGACGGACAGATCCTCTGTTAGCTTAAAAACTGATTCAGCAGAGTCTCTGCCGGATCTTCAAACTTTCTGTTGCTGCCGTTACACATGTCAGACCCAGCGTTCCATCAGCCGGATACGTTCGCTCGTCTCTGCCGCCACGGACCTAAGCCAACATACAAACTATCAAAACGTAACGTTACACGGACCGTACACCCCCAGTGCCACAGTGAACACACATGTCTAAGCCCCACGTGAAGATTATAAGATAGCAGTGATATTAAGACCGACTCTCAGAGTTTCAGCAGTCTGGTGGAATGAACTGACTGACACAGGAGTAACACATACACAGTATACAATACACAATATAAAGAACACACTATAATACGCTAAACATTACAATACAATGACTATGACAAATTACTACAATTCAAATATAAACAGGTTTATACTCTAGTTGTTTTGATGATTGATGAATTTAGATTGTATGTATGGTGAAATACTGTGCCCCTATTTCTTTGCATCTTTAACTTACGAATAAGGGTCAAAGGTCAAGTTTGAGCTCAAGCTTTTTTCATGTAGATAATGAACTTCAAACAAAATAAATAAATATATAAAAATGCAAATTTCTATATATATATATATATATATTATTATATTATTATTTTCTTGATTTGTTTTTGATTGCACCTACAAATCGACTATATTGACTATTGTCTGTGTGGTAAATTTACCTGGATAAAGGTTAAAAAGCATATAGCGTATATACTATGCATTGACTATATATTGAGTCATATAAAGTGCACTGCACACTCCAATCCCTCATTTATAATCAGTGCAATCATATCACCGCAAGACAACAGAATTAGGACCGTATGAGTCCATTATTTCCCCCGAACTCAAACACACCTAAAACACTTTAGCTTCAAGCCTCCTCTCGGAGCAGAATGGCTGAGTTGACGTCACATTGAGAACAATTGTCGGGCTGCTTACTGAAGCGTTTGAGCCGGTCAGAGTGCCCGCCGTGTGAGACGCCTGACGTGTTGTTGACAGATGGCCAGGCTCCTGCCCTCCACAGGAGACTTCAAAACCAAACAACTACTGGATACACCAAGGTGATCCTCGCATCAATATCAATCAATTATTCACATATTTGTGCTGGTCTTGCGAAAAGCAGCTCGACTACATTTCATAAGTGCTAGACCAACATGCATTTTGTAGGAGGGAACGCAGCTTTTACCCTGCGTTTGATCCTATGGTTGTGGTGAACTAACTTCCGCACTGTCACAGCGTGACAAAGAACCGCTTTCAAGTGGGTCAATGATTCTTATTTTCTGCATTACAGCCATTAGCTTTTATGGAAGAATACATCATGTTCTATAGTTGAAGTAACATGCAGACAGGCCTGTTTTATTCATTTTCAAATTTATTTCGACACAAAACCGAGGTCAAGCTTTAAACTTTTCTGTATGCTAAGTGCACTAGAACTGAATACATAACTACTAGGGAGCAATATTTCTGTGTGGGCGACTCAGTTATGGTACACGCTGGAGAGGAAGAAGCGGCAGTAGCAATAGTGCTGTAGTCGAGTGGCTTTGGCAGTAATTGAGGGAGATCTAGTTTATTATTTCTTGTCTGGACTTTTTTTTCTTCCTTGAAGCACTTCATATGAAGTATAAAGTAAAGCATGACTGCATTGTGCTCAATAGGACTACATACCATCACACACACACACACACACTCTCTCCCTCGTGTTACACAGAAATATTAAATCTGTGCCCCGAGGTCAACGGCAACGGCCCTCATTCCACCCCTCACTGTACCCTTGTGTTCGTCGTAGCCATCGCTATGAGAGGCGATGATTCATTCTTTTGATCCACTCCAATATCATTAAGTTATTAGTTGATTTCAGTGGATTTAATCAGCATAGTAATTCCTCTCCATGGGAAGATAAGTCTCTCTCAAGAGCAGTTACGCCGTTCACTATGCCTGCTGATTAGACACAAGACCCCAAAATAATTCATCAGAAAACTGCAAAAAATAATTTATCAAAAGTGCTTCTCACAAAACCCGCTCAGGACCTTTGCTTCTTAATTATTAAACTCCGCAATTAGGCATCTTACCATGCACTCAGTGTGAGGCTCCATGTAATATTCATAACCATACATAATTATGCAATATATTCACTGAAATAAGAGGCCATACATTCACGGTGGGGCTGTCAAGAGGCAAGACATTTTTATTTGGTTTATAACACTGTTTCATCTTATACATGAGCAGCTGCCTTCTGGAGACAGAAGAGAACGAGGACGTCTGGTCCTTATCAGTCTGACACTGTAGTCTGTGGCCGTAGAGGAAGGAGAGAGAGAGAAGGAGAGAGAGAGAGAGAGAGAGAGAGAGAGAGAGAGAGAGAGAGAGAGAGAGAGAGAGAGAGAGAGAGAGAGAGAGAGAGAGAGAGAGAGAGAGAGAGAGAGAGAGAGAGAGAGAGAGAGAGAGAGAGAGAGAGAGATAAGCACTGAGTGGTAATGCTCTCACCATGGGCACCACTAATATCAAAGTTTATCTGCTGGACACGACAAAGACATACCTTAATGGTGTCATACATTGACCACACTCAACGAAAGAAGAAAGAAGAGGCATTAAATTCAAATGAAGTCGAGACGGGCTGCCGTCTCGGGATGTATTGTATGATAAATTATACATAATGCTCATCCTAGCATGGTGAAGAACTATAGGAAAATGAAATAGTCCCAAAGCCCTTGATGTTGCCTGAAGCAAATAAGCAACAGCAGCGGTCTACAGTGGACACACTGTGGGCAAGGTTGGCTTTCATCTCGAGACGCAGTTCAAAGCTACACGCTACGCACAGGACAAACTGGCAATCAAAGCTAATGTGTAACTGGGCAGTGGCGCACTTCACAGAGCCTGTCGTGCCGAGTGCAGCGGAGATCACACGTGGACGCCTTTCTCACATCACAATGATTTTCAACACAGGGTCCTTTGGAACTTATTATTTTTCACCATGTAATATGTACTTTTAAAAAAGAAAGATACATATGGCTGTTGGGAGCTGCCATCTTTTGAAGGCCTTTCATGACATGTATATGATGAATGAGAATAAAAGCATGCATTTTCTCTCAACTTTACTGTAGTTAACAAAGGCTCATTCTCCCTCAGCGGAGCCGTCCCCAAGGATACCATTTGCTCGACAAGGATGAGTGAATGAAGCAGAGGATAAATATGTATTCTCTATCATAACATGTATTTTAGTGGACTAACATCCATAGAACACGCGAGTGCTTTAGTGTCGTACAGATCATGAGGCTTCTTTGTGGAGGGGTTTCATCAGAACTTAATATCCACACCGAGCATCTGTAATGCTCACAACTTGTAGTAATAACATGGAACATGCTGTATCCCCACACATGGTTGATTAAACCCTTCTGTGCTTCATCTATATGGAGAGCTACGGCACTCTGCATTGTGTTTGAGCTATTTGAGATTGCAAGTTAACGAATTATATGTGTTGTATAGTACATACCTTTTGAACGAATGTCATGCAGATCAAAGCAATGAATGTTAATGTTTCATTTTTCCTGCAACAAAAAGACAAAAGAAAAAGAAAGAAATGTGTATATGCGTAAACATTCACGAGTCAAACCATCCTTTCCTAGACTTCTTACACCAAACAAAACCAGTGTGTTTTTCTGTCCCTGTCAAAAAAGTGCACTGCAAAACAATGACCTTTTAGGATATGACACAATTTAACTGTCAGTATAATACAGATGTGATTAACATAAATAAGACTTAAAGTCAAATAGGCGTAAAGGTCGTCACTCAGGACTAGTCTCGGGTCCGCAAGGTGATTTACAACAACTTAATTTGACTGTGTGGAGTAATTTATCTGTGACAGAGCAAGCCATGCAACTCCCTGCATGTCTTGCGCACGTATAGGCGACAATATGCCATGACTGCACACATCTCATATCTACCCAATCAGTCACGATGCTTTACAACTTCTGTCAGAGGCCCTAACAGTTCTCGTAAATTACAAGGCCATTGTACATGGTGCCGGTAACTTTTGAAGGAGAATCTCCACCCAAACTGAACCCAGTAGTATCTCTCGCTTTTCATACATGGAAGTGGAGATGGAATTAGCCCTGTTAAAGTATATGAAGGAGGCAGTGGAGGCACTTTGATGGTAGATTTGCGTTTAGAAAAAGGCCTCCTATTTTTACTCAGCTGACACATTCCTTTCAAGGATAAAAACTGGCCCAGATATTGACATTTTGATGCAAAGCAGGTGTCGGGGCAGGTTTGATTTTGTTAGAGATCGCTCGCATTTCCTTTCACATCACACTTCCCTCCACTCCAGCTCCGAGTCTCCTGTTAAGCTTTGCATCTGTGTCATCTGCAGATCCACGGTGACGGTTAGGGAACGTGAGGCATGAATGATGCAGAACCATTCATAAACTGCAACAACAATATAATGCAATAGGGACAGGAGAAAACGAGTATGTCGGTCTGGAGTGTGCGAGCAATAATATGCTGTGATTTATTTCAAGTGCCCTCTGCAGTGTCCATTGATATTCTGCAGGGAAATCACAGCCAGTGCTAGATTGTACGAGGCCGCATCTCAACCTCTAGTGCTATCAATATGAGGATAATTGAAAGAGAATACATGTACGAACGTAACAACCATGCACACGTGTACGAGGAAAAAAAACACATGCTGTGAAGTGCCGACTGTTAGCTAACTCTCCACATGGGCCTGTACATGTATTTGTGTACTTTTATGATAGCATGGATGACACGTGAGTAAAGCAGGAAGCCTGCTGTTAGCGCAGGATGCAGCAATTCTCCCGGTGTCACACTGACAGGGCGAACCTCCGATTGAAGGGCAGACGGTGATAACCACGTGCGGGGATTCACATCTCGTTCCATTTAGCCACCTTTGGAATTTTCCCAAGGAACAATTGAGGATGCCTCAGTGCCAAAGCCTATGTTTTGTCAGCAATTACAATGAAATTGCCTGAACCAGCTGAAAGGCATATTCCCCCCAACAAAGGAGAACGTCAAGTTCACATCATTGCTTTGGTTTGTGTTTTAAAACTATGTTATCTTTTTTTTTTTCTTCCCCATAATCAAATGTGTATAGCACTTATTTTGTGTTTTTGTCAAATGTGTTCTTCTCTAGATCAATCAAATAAAAGTCAGACCATGCAATTCTAAATAAAATGGATTTTCATAGTAACAAGGTACATATACCTCTCATTCTGTCTGAGTGGTTCCAAATTACAAACGACACGGGAAATATAAAGAGTAGTGAATAATCCCAGGCTCTCAGCGTGGCACACCTTGATGTGCAGGTGCCTTTAATACTAGAATAAGTCATCTGAGATTGGGGAGGCACGAAACCCACTCAACCAGATGGTCTCCATAAAGAATGGCGTAAAGCTCTCCCAGATGTTGAGAGGTGGTTGTGGATCCGGTGACATGCAATGTGAGGGAGGAACTGGTAATGCAGAGTGTATTAGTGGTCTCTTTATGGGTGCATTAGGTGCTTCGGAGGGGAACGCGGGCGCCGCCGCTGCTGCCAGTGAGCTACTACCAGGCTTTATGCTTTGATGAACCTACCCTTGAAAAAGCGGGACACCCGTGACCGTATTCTGCCGAGCCTGGAACACACCTCCCTCTTTCTAGCCTCCTGGAAAACATAAATCAGTTTCTCATATCATCATCTAGTCATATTCAATGCATATGCAGCTCTAATCGGTAAATCTGTCAGCTTTCTCCCCTTTTAGTGATATATCAGATTCGTAATACTCTCCCGCATATGCAGTAAATCTCTGACAAAGCCTATGTTTCTTAAAAATTCAAAGACAAGGCTGCACGGAGCAGAGAACTTCTCTTGAAAACCGATACAGAAAGTGGAGTAGCAGCTCAGTTTAGGATGTGCTCTGTGCTGAAAGCTTCAACGCATTCCAAAGTGTCATCTCTCTCTTTACCACTAAACAGTGGCCCAGACAGGAAACCAGAATAAATTTCCCCAGTTCATTGTCCCCCCGCTGAGGACTAGCAGAACATCTCCGTCTGATTAATGGCTGTACACTGTCTAATGAACAGTAATTGAATGGTATAATGCAGTAGGTCCTTAAAAGCCCAGAGGAGTCGTCTTCCTCTGCCTGGCTCTCTGGAAATACAAGACGGTGACATTGTCTAGAGTTGATTATAGTTGACCTTGCATAGGGAGAATAAGGCCTTTGAAATGGCTAACCTAAGCTTCGGGGAATAGGAGCACGGGAAAACAGCTGAAAGACAAATGAAATGGACTTGCATTGGAAAAGGAAAGGAATGGATCAATGCAGCGCTCAATAATGATCCGATTCTTTATCACAAAATTCTTAAGAAGAGGAAGACAATTGATCAAACATCCCTCGTCATATTGGCATTTCTAACAATATTAATTATGAAAAAATGCTTAGCTCACTGGTTGATAAATCAGCCGATAGTGTTAAATCAAAACAAATGATAGTTGTAAACACAATACCGCACCAGTGAGTACAAACCTACCCTTGTCCACATTTCCTCAACGTGTATGACATCTACAACATAGACAGAGTCCCCCCCCCCCCCCCCCTCATGAAATCAATCAACTCCTTAACAGAGTGCACTCTAAAGGAAAACCCAACCTTCAGAAAGCCCAACAAAAGTCAGTCAAGTGATTATAAGAAAAGCTTTGATAAATGTGCACCAGGCTCCAGCCCGCCATCCTTCGCTCTCTTCCACTGAGATAGCCCGCCTTCACTCCCAGCGGACATCTCCACTTGGCAGAGATGCTGAATCTCGTTATTCTTTATTTGGCCTGGACCACACAGGTCAATAGCACACGCAACACACAACTGCCTCACCGGTGTACTGTCTGTAAATGTATTCACTATTTAAATTCAATGCGATAAATCATTTAAAGCTTGGGCTGAAAATGTAATCATGTAATTGAATTTGGTCATCAATATCTGCTATATACATGCACATATAGTACGCGGTGCATTTCGTGAGCACATGAGCGCCGGAGTGGGAGGAAATCTGTCCGAACTCAGCTCAAAGTATGAGTCATAGCAGTGCAGTTATCCCTCATTATTATTCACAGCCCTCTAAATGATGAGGTTGCCGACGACGAGACGGCGACAGTCTGTTTGGCCTCAAAGGGAAAATAGGAGTATGCATCAATGGTGGGTAGACTTTAAGTTTGGTACGTCTCACCTGCGGCATCATTGTTTCTGGTCTGTTGGCAGCTTTTATGAATATACGGCGCAAAGTTGATAATGGTCTGATAAAAAACAAACAAAGAGGCCTTTATGATGTGTAGTGTAACTCTCCACAGTTTAGGGTTAAATGACCTTTAAACTTGATACAATTTGATCAATTCTAGTGTAAATTGGATTCAGCTGCTTCATATGTGTTCTGGCAGAAGGTTTTCACCTGGAGAGACAAATCCTACCTTCTCCTTATGTCACTCTTCATTACCTGACAACTCAAAACTCTGCTTAGCGAGAAGATTATTGCAAAAAGTAGCTGAGTCTGTACCACGGATTATTATTATTATTATTTTTCATTATCTAATGGTCTTTCCTCGCGATCCATAGCCAATCTGAATCAGCAACATTTCTGTACGACTGTAAGTGATAAGTAATGAATTAAGCTATTGATGAGGTCTTTAGCTGGGGTCATAACTGGCCCCCAGAAGTCAATAATTAACCCGATAAGAATATCTTTATTGCAAAAGTGCATACGGCAGCAAAACCATCACCACACCAAAACATTCCCCTATGGTGTAATTGCCACTGCTTGATATTATAGTTTTCATTAAAACAAAAATAGTTCAAGGTTATTGATTGCTTAAATAAGACTCAATATCTTCTCATTTCAAAGCCGAATGTAATTGCTTGGAATAGTAATATCACCCAACTATTGTGTGCATTCATCACCGTTACACTGCTTCATATTGCTGTCCCTCGAGGATTATTAGAGCAAAAATAAGTGTATTTAAATGAGTGTAATTTCTAGGAACCACAGATCCATGCAAAAACATCTGTATACACAGCTCAGCCCTACTTCATCACTGGGAATGTACACAATCACCAGAGTGGAGGGCAGACATCAAAAACGACCGCATACTGTTACCGGGGCTCCGCTCTAATCACAAATGCACACTTGTATGTATTTTTCTAAGCCTGATGCTGTGATACATAGAGTATCTGTGGCTACAGCTAAGCTCTATAAACTCTACAATGCTACATGAAGTTGTACCTCAGGTGTCTTTAATCCCGTGTCTCCACTAGCAGCACTGCACACTGTGCCGGTGACTCCTTGCCTCGAAGGTCTGCGCTGGTAAACGCGCTACACAGGGAGAACCATGGAGACAGGTTACACACAAACACAAATTAGACAAAAGTATAGTTGCTGGAAGCAGGTCTATGTGAAGCTCTTGCAATTATGGAAATGGTGATCACTGTAATTGCTGGTTAGACCGTTTTTATGCGACCTAATCCAAAAGCAAATGAAAAAATTGGGACATAACAATAAAGTAAAGATGAACTAAGCGTGAAATAGTAACTACATGAAACTCATAATAAGGGTACTTACATTCTTCCTGGAAGCTGCAGACGGAGACCTCGGCAGACACAAGCTGTCTGAATCATGGAGGGAGGCCTTGCAGGGACTCGCAGAACAACTTCCATCTTTGTACTCCTCGTCAACTGTCTTGGCCTCAACCTGCAGGGCGGGAGAAAACAAGATCCCCCTTGGCTCACACTGTACTGTGCTGTGCTGCTGTATTGATTTGGCTAAATATTTATATATTTGTGCAGCTTGTTCTACTGAGCATCCGTGAGTCTTATTCTGAGCACAACAGGATGTTATGCTGCACTAGAAGAATATTCTCAATTATTTTCGAAGCGAACAAAAACACACAGAAAGGTAAAAGGAGGAAAATAGGGAGAGGATGCTTTAGCAGCAGACACGTGTGCATCCATCCCGACTGAGCTTGTTGTGATGATTGACTTTTAATACTTCTGTTTGTCTTCACTGACAACAAGCTCTAAAATATGTGTACAATTAGTAGCAATAGGTGGCCAAAGTTTATTTATGGTGATGTTGATAATAGTATTTTTACACTGGAATCAATTCTTATTTCCTGTCAGATAAATAGCACCAAGCTGTTCAAAGATTGTATGCTAAAGACCTCATCAGGTTGCAGTGCTGTACGGGGCTGTGCTTTACCTGATCAATAGGCAGGTCCACCTTTAACTGCCGCTCTTCCTGCACCTCCGCTGCTCCTGCCATCTCACTTCTTTTGTTTTGTGCATTGAACACGCTGCCCTCTAAGAAAAGGGATTAATCACAATTACCTCATCGGCTGGCAGTCACCGTCTCATTCTTCTGCACACTCATTCTCTCCCTCTCTATACCCCTCCATCCCTCACTGCCCTCTCCCTTTGCCTCTCCTGTTCAACTTCACAAGAGATCAATGTTGCTGTCGAGCCATTTATTTATTTAGAGTGGTCCCATAGACGAAAGGGCCACAGCTGCCCTGCCACAAATATGGCCATCCAGCGTGAACTTTCAGTCCGGGGTTAGTTCCTGACAGTGACAGGTTGCTCTTGATGCATGTGGGGAATAGCTCATATGGCAATGTCACACTGTTTTTCCTTGTAAACAAACTCCTTTTTTGTCTGCGGCTGCCGGACAGGGGGTGGAATGTGAATAATTAAACACACTATTGAGCTAGAATATACTTCCAATAGCCTTAAGTAATTTAATCTAAATAATAAATAACAAAGCATGGTAGATTAATCAGTGATAAGAAAGAGTATAGAAAAATGCATGTGGTTAATAGCTCAAAGATGCAATTATACAGCTGCAACATATGTAGACTTAATTATGTTTTTCAAGCAGTTGGAAGTGAAAGTGGAATCACTTTTCGATCTCTTTCTGAACTCACTCCAGTTAGGAAGAAATCTGCTGCCCGAAGCTCTGATCCTGTTCTAGATTAGGCTTGTGAAATAAATCTTTTAACTATTGGGCCTTTAGTAATGTGTTTTGTGGGAGGAAACAGTTCCTATAGGGAAGATCGAGTGTTCAAATGTGGCCAGGGAACTGCACTGTGGCCTCGCTACAAACAGCAGCAGCATCATGAGGACAACGGGAGAAAATGTAATCTTAAACAACCAGAGATTGTGACAATTAGCCCACCTATGCTACCATATAATGCCATGTTATATGTGATACAGTAAAGGAGTCTTTCCCATTGAGTCACTGTATAACTGTGCACAGATGGTAAATCAAACAACAACAACAACTGATTAAATTGGAGCGCAAACACACAATTACTGTGTCTTAATGATAAACGCAGAATTATTTTCAAACAGCGCAACCGCTATAATCTTTAAACCCATCATTCTAAAAAGGAGTATTTTGTCACTTTTACGATCTTTCGTCGGCGGTATTTGTGATGAATAACTTATTAGCATTCTGATCTCCACATCAGGAGAAAATTAGAGCATTTTGTTTTCCCCCCACATAGTTAACAAGGCTTTCTGGATACATATTCAACAAAATGGCCTGATTGAATTCATCTATGATTTAAACCCTCTTGATGGTGTTTGAAGTCTTGTACTGTTTAATATTCACAGAAAAGACTGGTGTTTCTTTCAAAGAGCAGGGAGCTGGGTTCTGTTTGGACTTAAAAGAACAGGTTAAAAAGAACTGAAGAAAGCTCCTTCACTTGCCAAATGTTAGTTTGTATCTATGTTTCCTAAACTCATCACGTGCACACACAGAAGAACAGCTAACGGTGCACATGCCTCACACACATACCGTATATACTGTACATATGCATTTAAAAGCCAACAGGATTCTTCATATCATCTTTGTGAGAAAAGAAGTTCTGCAGGGAAAAAAACACTATAAGGGGGAGCGGGGGGGGGGGGGGTATTTCTATAGCTCTGCGTACCTCCTGTTGAGAAGAGAACTGGGTTTCTGGACACCTGCCTCCGTTGTTTGGATCTCTCTGGTTTGGCTTGTTTCTTCATCTGGCCCCTGGCTGTGTGCTCAAGGTCCTCTCTAAAGCCTGTGTGAGCAAACTACATGAAGAGACAAAAGAGAAAGGAAACAGGGGCACAGATTAAGGCATATTTCCTCACATTTCTCTGTGATTCATCATCGACTTTTTGCTGTTGTTTTGTAAAGAGGAAGAAGAAAAAAAAAAAAAGCGACAAAACGCATCGGGGCAAAACTTGCTTCTCCTCTCTCCTCTCTTTTTTACATTTTCCATTGACCTCAATTTTTCATGAGCTGATATGCTTTGTGGCTCCCCCGTGACTCCTACTGTATTGAATTCATCTGGTTCCAATACATCCCGTGCACAACCTATCAATCACTAGGGAGCGTGGCAAACTAATCATTTATTGATGAAATGGGGCAGCCATGAATTTCTAACTGCATTTGTCTTATTTATCAAGCCAGATCAAACAATGAAAATCCAAACAAGCTTAAAGGGAAAGGGAGGGAGTCGTAGGGAATAACTTATTCTTCAGCAATAGACAGCAGAAGGTTATTGATAGAGAGGGGAGGGACAAAAAAAAAATAGGCTTGGGACTTAGTTGCATGGTGGTAGAGTGGAGGAGTGGAAGAGAGAGAGAGAGAGAGAGAGAGAGAGAGAGAGAGAGAGAGAGAGAGAGAGAGAGAGAGAGGAGAGAGAGAGAGAGAGAGAGAGAGAGAGAGAGAGAGAGAGAGAGAGAGAGAGAGAGAGAGAGAGAGAGAGAGAGAGAGAGAGAGCAGAGAGAGAGAGAGAGAGAGAGAGAGAGGTTCAGACAGCAGGGTACACATCTGAATTAATGCTTCCACAAAAGGCAATTTTCTCCTCACAGGCTCCTCATCCCCTCTGTAGGTAGCAAGGTGAGGTATGTCTCCCTTACAGAGACACAGACACAGAGCGGGATAGAGCAGACTTAATGTTTCTTTTCAGCTACAGTGCTCTTTACTGCAGCTACCTGGCTGGATCCCTGGGCTGGCTCGGGGGATATTGTAGTGATCTCAGGCTTCCACCAGAATACACTTCTGGCAATGGTGTTTGTAAGCTCACTAACATGGCCCCTGGGGAATAGCAGTGTTGTTTCTTCACTTGTTTGCTTTCTTTAATGTGGAGGCAAAGTCTGTTGATATTCTTTTGAATTTCAACAGCCGTTGGTGGGCCGAGGGAGAGAAATAAAACAACAAAAGCAGAGTGAAGTTTGCCTGGTACGTTCAGTGAAAGAGAGTTGAAACAGAGTTCACACTCCGCTGCAGTGTCCACATAACCACAAGATATCAAAGACAGACGAGCAGTGGCACTGTTGCAGTTGTAAGCTTTTAATTCAGTTTCACAACCTCGATTCGTCTGTGAGTGATGTGGAACAACTTCGCCATAAAGTTCAAAATCAAAATACATCTGGGCAATCAAAAATGTAACAGCTTGTTTTCCATGTTTACAGCCTGGTGCTGAGATGTAAATAGATCTTATTTAAATCAACAAAGTTAAATCAAGACTGTCACGCTCGGGGAGGGGAAAGCAGAGGACGAGGGCCGCCGCAGAGCCAGCAGAGTACAGTACAAGTAGCAGCGCAACTGGAAACCCAGCAGTGGAAAAGCTGAGGTCATCTCGCCTCTCGTTCTGCATTACATATCTACAGCACTGTGTCCTGTGGGAGCAGACAACTGTGTGTATCAGGAGGCCCCAGAGAGAGAGACCAAGAGAGAGGAAGAGAGTGCTAAAGTTAGTGTGAAGGGGACTCAGGGGGACCGAGCGGCAAATAATCTGTAGCCCTCTCAAGTGGCAGAGACAGGAGTCAACAAGAGGACGCTGTGATATGATAGCCAGGGGAAAACGGGGGTCCCAACCAATTGGACCGACCAGCCTCCAGCCAAACTGGCTGTGGTATCAGTAGGAGCCACTCCTCAGTGAGCAGACATGCTGGCAGCAGTGAGAGGGTATAGTTTTTCCACGGGGCATTGCTACTTCCACTCACCAATGACATCATCCAGAAACAGCGGAGAAATGGAGAGCAGCAGCAGCAAGTCATCGCTGATGTCAGGCAGTGCAGCTATTAAAAGGTTTAGTCAGCCTTTCTTGGCCATTTTCACAGGACACTCCGTGTGAAGTACATGTGAAGCACAACTGCACTGCTCATTATTATCACTATAATATGAAAATACTTTGCTTTGATGCACATCATTATTCTCTTTTTTTTTCATTGCATTCCTCTCCCCCCCCCTATTAATCTTCTCTTTATGCGACGTCTACCTCAAAAGTTTCTACCTCATCATGTCTGTGAACACCTAACTCAGCATATATGCTTGCTCCCGATGGGAACATGGTGTGCTGGAGAGTTTCAACAATACACTGTGCAGAGCAGTCAGTTTAGACTTCAGTGGTTGCTCCAGACCAGATGTCCCATTCAGCGGCGCAGAAACGCTCCGCCGCCGGTGCAGACAGGACAGACACCGTTCCCGTACGGCGAGGTTGCAAAAACAAGGTTATATTTTACACAGCTTCAGTGTGCATGTTTAAAAGGATCTTTTTACAGGCATTTCCAACCAGACTGCTGTTGTTTTGTGAGGTCAAACTGAAATTAATGACAGACATGACCCTATAAATGTATGTGTAATCAGTAAGATAAACAGCTGACAGATCAAGACAGAGCAGGCAATTTTTGTCACATGTATATTTCCCCTTTTAAAAGGGTCCTTCTTAAACTGGTCAAATCATGTTTATAAATTCATGAGTTCAGACATGGAGGCAAAGGGAGTAAAATGCGGCAGCTTCATGTCCATTGAATACTTAATACTACAACGAGCTGGTGAATGCAAAACAGTCATAGCTCTGTCTCTGTCTCCACCTCATGGCGCTGTGGGAAATAGCAAAGGCTATAGTCTTAACCGTGTTGATTGAAATGTTCCTAAAGACTGAACCTCAGTTAAGCAAAGTTTCATAACAGAGTGGTAGATTTTAAATATTTTCTTAACATATTCTAACAGTTTACTGATATCCACCGTATCTCTGAATATAAAAAGGTAGTCTACCGCAGATACAGCTAGAGACAAGGCACAGGACATTTTTCTCCATCTGTAAAAAAATTGGCATCTGCCACAGCATTGTCATATTTCATGGTTAGAAAAATCAGATGTCAGACACATCTCTCACAGGCCCCCCTCCACAGCCCCCCCCCCATCTCCACCTCAACTTGCTGAGTGGGCATGTTCTCATCTTTACCCTGTGATTTGGTGTTCATCTCGGGCCCACAGCAGCGCAATCCTCATATGGATTCAAAGCACTTCACTGTCTACTTAATCACAATACAAATTGTCCCGGTTCTGGTTTGAATAAGAGATTTTTATTTTTATTTTTTTCAGTCAGTGAAGTCCCCCTGGTGCATATGATCTGTCTATGAGGCTCACTGCACTTGATCAAGTGGGCCAGCCTTTCTCTGTGGGGATTACCCATCAAAGTGAAAAGCAAAGGTAACTCAATGCCTCCCGCAGACAGTGATTGATGATAGCGCTGTTTCATAACGAATTGCACCCCCACAACAAGTCTCTGCACATGGGAAATGTTAATTGAAATGCTGTGTGTGCAAAGATACGCTTTTCAACTGTGATACTACTAAAAGGTGTTACAGCAATACAATTGAGCATGTCGGGAGAAAGTGCTCAACCAGATGGCAAACTGCATCCAACTCTGACGCAATAGTACTCACCACACGCTTTGGAAGTCCTGTCTTTCTAATAGCAGGCAGGGTGTCTTGGCTAAGAGAGAAAAAAGGGATACCAAAATTAAAACACTTATTTTTTCAAAATATGGTTTGCATGTTTTTTTTAAACTATGTAGATAAAAATAATTTCATGTAACAAAGATCTTAGGTGTCATACCCTTCGGTCACGTTGTTTTCCCTTATTAAATCCCTGAAACGGTCACAGTGACCATATGGGACAGCTTTAAACTTCTCTGTACCAACTGCGACATAGTACTGGTTGTTCTCCAGTTCAGTGGGACCGCAGACAGGACGTCCATCTAATGTGCAAAGCCTGAGAACTCAAATAAAGAATTCAACTATTCCTATAAATATCAAGTGTTTTGGGTATTAAATGAGACTCAGATGCCTCAAACATTGTTTGAGTGGTTAAACGTAATATTAGCATATTATTAAAAATCTTAACAAGCAGTTTTGGATTAACTCCTGAGAGCACATCACAACCAGACATGGTCCTAATCACTAATTAATTAGAAAAATCCTTCCACTCAGCTAAATGTTGCTGCATTTAAACTAACTGGAAAGCCTCCACTTATCATATTTACCCAATCTATTTTTGAGCAGCTGATAGTCTACAGAGAATCAAACCAAAAATACAAAAAACATGTATTCTTTAGAGTTGGATCCTATTTTCTGAAAAACAGAAAGAAATACAGGTTGTACATTTGCTTGCCCTCACTGGCAAATGGCTCATTTAAAACTATACGGGTTCATAATATAATTGATGGACATCACCTGTACACAGCACCAGTGCGAAGACGCACTTTCTCTGTCACCATGGCTAAAACATTTTCCCAGCTTCTAAGAGTATACTTTGGGATCCGTATTCGAGCTGGACCAACCAAGACCTCTCCGTTGGTAAATACACTATGAAACACAACAAAAACACAAAGACATAAAGAAATAACCATTTGATTGCTAAAAAAAAAAGGAAACTGGGAAAAAAAAACAACATTTATTATTATTATTATTATTATTATTTATTTAACAGACATTCTCTACATACTACATGACACAGCAAAGGACAATCTCCTTTTTTGGTTGACTTCGTATCCATCTGGCTTAAAATCAATACTCACTTTATTGTGCAAGACTCATCTGTAGTTCTCTTCCAGCGTGCAGAAACCACCAATCTGCTGTGAACAACAGGTCGGATCTGAACATTTAAAAACTAGCGGTCAGAAAATGGCCCAGTGGTGAATAAGGAATAGGCATTTTTATGTGTCTGACTCAAACTCTAACATTATGTGTGATAACATGACTTTTGTGCTTATGATCACGGTTTGGTTCCAATTATTGCCATTCAGACCACTTTTAGATGCCTGTGTTTATGCTTCAGCAACCTCCCACTAAAGAAAGCTCCTTATCATGGTATACACATAATATAGCACCTGAAATAAAGGCTGGACTTAGTAAGTTTCAGTACAGCTGATCAAACACTCAAAGTGTGTCTTACCTGTTCTTTTTTCTTACTCTGTGGTTTCTTGGTTGTTATCTCACAATAGCTGGAGGGCATTAAAATATCATGTTAATTACTCAAACCCAGGCTTCAGGTGCTACATGTGACACCTACACAGCTAGATGGTCTATAAAGATAGCTGGAAGACCTCTCTAGACCTGATAATACTAATTAATATAAAATACTGGGTTTACAGCTGAAGGTTAAATTAAAAAGTACCAACAACAAACATGCTAACAAGACTATAAGAATACCAGCACATTAAACCGCAACAGTAGACTGCAAACCCGAGTTTAGACTTCACTGAAGAAATATATGCGTGTGTAGGCTATTGAAAAATGGAGAAATGTTTTAAGTGCTGTTAACAGTAAAACGCTCCCCCAACAAAAGAAGAAATCATTACGGAAACGTTACAGTCGCTAGCTTACTGCCATAAAATAATTCCCCCTCTTCGGGCCCCGGATGGAAACGGTCCTCGGTTACAGTAACCTCCCTGCTATAGGCTAACCCCCCCACCACACACTCACACACACACTCACACACACACACACTTTTCAGCATGGTACCTACTCCAGCTTTTTGAACTGCTCATTTCCAGCTGCAACATACACACTCCCATGCTTCAAGTCGTCCAAATGCTGAACTCTGTGGCCCTCTCTGGGAGTGTACAGCTTCCTCACGGCGTGAGGAGCCTCGACCCCTCTGGTCAAGGAGGTCAAAAAATTGTCAAAGGTTGACAAATGTCGCGGGTTCACAACTATTTTTCTTCCGGGAAAGAAAGCGTCTCCGTTCTTGTAGACAATTACAGTTTTGGTCGGCGGCGGGTCACCTCTCAACGCTGTGTCCGGCATGCTTCACGTTAGTTTGCTAACAGAGGCAGTTTAAACAAACCAACAATAATGCCGCTTGGTGACAAAAGTACATGTGTCACTGGCAGGCGTGTTGAGCCTCCTGAGACGTAACTGGAGATAGCATCTGATATGGAAACCAATTCTTCCACTTGAGAGGTGTAGCATCAAGAAACCAATCCACCGCCTAGTTTCTCCTTCAGTGTGAAGCTAACGTGTTTGATTCCAAAACTCAAGTGTTTCCAAGGCAACCAGCAGGGGGAAATGTATCTGTTATTTCTCATTCGGATCACATCTACTTCAGCTCTGTTGTGTTTAAAATAATTATATAAATTAGATTATTTTGACCATTTGGGGACGTACAACACAGTGCAAATGTGCAGCAACACGCCTAATACCATATATTATAAACATATTAAGCAAACTACTGCCCTACTACATCTTACATTTAAACACAGTGAGGGACCTCCAGTTGGAATCCAATATTGGCTCATGTTTACACCCACAACTCCTTTTTTTTTATCTTATTGGATTTTAAACGTCACCATTTGTTTAATTTGTCTCCAAGCTACTTTGTACTGTATATGTTCAGGAGGCTGTCCACCTATATGTGGTCGGGGATATTGACAAGAGCCATTGATGCACACCAACATGGACCGACAACGCTTATTCAGTTTGCATAACTTTCCCCCCCTTTACCTCTTTTTTCTTTACGCATTTACCAAAAACTAAAAGGTGACTTGTTGACAGCACTACTGTTGCTTCACTTGTTTGCCTTTCCAATTGTTTACTTGATTCTGTTAACTGGAAAACAAGTTCAATTTAAATGTAATCCATGTGTTACACGCACAAGCTAACACCTCACTACTATAGTATGAAAATATATTTCCATGGTGGCTATAATAGTGGATATAACACCAGATGCAGGGTGTGTTTATTCTCATTTTCATGCACTGTAGCCATATCTCCCATTTGCAGGCCATTTTTTCACCACAGATTATCCGCCTGTCCACTGTTAGACAGAGCTGTCCAAATTGTTTACCACAAAGGTAACCAGAGATTGCACCAACAATGGCACCTAATTGGTTTATGCCAGACAACTCCTGGTCAATTAAATGCGTAATTCATCTCAGCATTAATCATGCATTTCTTGAGGGACTTGGTGCTGTGCTTTATTAAGAGAACTATATTATGCATATTCAAATTCCTCTTCTTAGAGAGACTCAATAGGATATCATCTCAGCTGGGATGCCCATCCTAAAAAAACAATAGCAGCAAGGGCTGTAAGACAACTTCTATTAATCACACAGTGTTTTCTCATTCAGCAAACACTGTGCTGTCATATTGTTACCAAGTGTAGTTAATTAATTATTATTTTAAACTCTTGTGTTTACAGAATACATTATTTTTAAATAATATACATGTCACTGCCAAACTGTCAGTGTTAATTAAACTCAGTATCGTCTGTTTAGTCCACATCCTCATATTTAATTTATTGCTTAAAATAGATTTCAAAATTCTTCCCAAAGAAATATTAATATAGAAAGATCTCCAACAAATAATCCAAATAAATTTGCCATAACAAATAACATACAAGTTCATTTTTAGCGTAAGAAAGATACAGTATGTTTATACATCTTTTAAACAGGAAAAAAAACCTGTTTTTACAAAATATATTTTAGTGTAGGAAAAGCACATGTGTAAATTTATTAAAATTAACGATGGCTGAATTTTTTGCTTCTGTTTTCAGGTCCTGTTATTGTGTATACTCGCTCACTGGCACACTGGCGTGTCTTACTGGGACACTTGAATAGAACTGAGCCATCGTTTTATAATAATAATTTGACTAACTTTACATCTCAGAGTGAAAAAATTGTCACAATGCAGTACAATTTTTCATCCACTGGGTGGAGGCTGTCTCATGGATGCTGGATGTGTTTCAGCTGCCTCACTAGATAAATGTAATCAGCTCAGGGGCAGAAAATAATGCACAGACACGCTCTTCCTTTTTTAAAATTATCAGTGGATATTTATTTCCCAACAACGGCCACATAACTTATGATATGAATATGAATATAGGAGGCATATTGTATTCAATTGTTATGATTAAAAACACGCCACTTGAAAATCTTTCTTTAATTTCATATTTCATGCACACTGCAGCCTTCTACATTTGCTTATTTGTCTTGTTTGTTGATGGCCCTGTTGCAAATATTGCTCGGTAGATAGTTTGCATAACATAAAAACTCAACACATTGCCTGGCATGCTGTTAGAAACACTAATGAATCACAGAGTATGAGATTGAGAGTGTACTTAGAATAAGAAAAATTCTCACAGAGAAACAAAAACTCTGGATGTTTTGTGAGTTAAGAAAATAAATAGCTTACAGGCTTATAAGGAAAAGCAGAAAATATACTAGTTTGCACAACTTGGATGTCAACTTGTCTTTCTATTTACACTTTTCTACTTAACTTTTGTTCCATTTATAGTGGTCTCTTTAACGTCAACTGAACTCAGAGACTGTCCTTGTCAAATTCACAAACGAAAAACATGGTAGGGAGGCACGCCACATCAGTCCACTCCCCAGAGGCCACCATCTCAGCACAGTCCTCATCATCGTAAGCGTTGTTGGGCTCTCCCTTTCTCCATTTGCTGAACGTAGTCATGGCAGAGAGATCCACGTAGGTGAAGACACCCTCACGATGCAGGTCATTAATGCCGATGTAGACTCTGGTGAGGCCGGCTTCTGTTATGTACTCTGCGATAGCCGTGTTGGCTCCCTCATCCTTGGGCATAGCCAGGTGCCCTCCCCTTGTCTGACAGTAGACCTCAGCGTCGGAGTAGCGCTTCTCCTCCTTCACCAACAGATAGACCTTACTGTCTGTCTCTTTTATGCCGGCAACAGCTGCAGGGGAGGGCAGTGCTGAAAAATGAGCACTTGTATTTCTATACATTTCACATAGACATGCCCAGCATTTTCAGTTCTAAGTGAAGCAATAGCATGGATCCAAGAACTGTGTTTTATAAGTGCTTTTTTTTTTTTTTTTGAAGAAGAAGAAGAAGAAGAAGAAGAAGAAGAAGAAGAAGAAGAAGAAGAAGAAGAAGAAGAATGCTAAGATCATACCATTTTTAATGAATTTCAGTTCAGAGGAGAGCTGTGCCACAAGAATGTCCATTTCTCCAATCATCTTTCTCATTGGTGTGCACTCACATGGAACACCTGATAAGGCAAAAATGTGGGGGATTACTGCACGGTAGTCTTAATTATTTCTCAAATTTCACCAAATGTGTCTGTTTAATCCAGCAATAATCGGTTTTGCAAACTGAATAACACGGTATAATATCTCACCTGGATCTCCATTAGGGCCCGTTGGACCTGGATCCCCCATGTCTCCCTTTACCCCTGAGATATGAAATGAAATTATTCACAAAAACTTAATTCAATCCTAAACAATTAAATGAGAAGTACATTTCTGCATTTTCTCATTACCTTTCATTCCACTCGGGCCCACTTTTCCATAATGTCCCATTATGCCTTTCTGACCTTTAAGCCCAATTTGACCTGAAAAGTGTGAGTATGACAGGAATATTTAGTTACTATGCAATCTATTTAAAAAGCCATACGTCTCCAATTTCTTCACCTTAAAAGACTATAAATGTGAATAAAAATAATAACTGAAATTCTGCATATTCTGTACATTAATTAAAACACTGAGTCTGTGTAATCTCTAAAGTAGTTGAGCACCCTCCACTCCTCATTAAGGTCTTCAGTAAACACTTGTCCACAGCAAATCACTTCTCCTCCAACCTATCACCCAAATGTAAACACTTGGCCATCTCTGGATGGCCTGGTAGTGATGTAACAGCACATTATCCGCCCAAGCAATGTGATCTTTACCCCAGTTCTTTTTTTTTGTTTCAGCTTAGCGTCAGTGTTAAAAATAAACGAGGAGCTGCGTAAGTTTGGGTGCATGGTTAACGTTTTCCCCGGCATTGAGAAGAAACAATATACCAATCCCTCCAGATGGACCAAGTCTTCCCGGTCTCCCCGGTGCTCCTTTTTGTCCTTTCTCTCCTGGTTCTCCTTTTGGAGAAGAAGAAATAATAATAATAATAATAATAATAATAATAATAATAATAATAATAATAATAATAAGAAGAATAATAATAAGAAGAAGAAGAAGAAGAAGAAGAAGAAAATATGAAGGCAGATTTTAAATTTTTTTATGCATGGTGTGTGTAGGGAAGTATGTAGAACGGCATGCCTTTGAGTCCAGGGACAAGGATCTGAAAAGTGCAGGACTCCTCTGCCAACTGCTGTCCATACGATGTCTGTAGTGTCAGTAAACTCAGCACAGACATCAGTATCATGGGCAACAACAGCTTTTCTCCTATCATCCTTTACATGGACTGGTTGGTGGGCTATACTGGAGAAACAAGAGGGATTAAGAAGAGACATCATTTCACAAAATAGCTAATAAGTGACTGTAGATATGTTCTAAACAATACTGTATTTCAGAACTGAAACAGTGGAATTAGAAGTAAAAAGTTAGTTTCAGCAGTAAAGCAGAAATGTTAATTTAATAATATATCACCATAAAGTCATTATCCATTATATCCAGTTTGCAGGCTACTTAATTCCTGAGAGACTGCGATAAGAGAACATCCAATTTGAATAATTCTGATTAATCACAAATGTATAAAAAAAAAAAAAAAAAGCTTGATTCCTTTATATTGACGAAATACTTGCTAATCGCAAAAACCCTCCCGAAAAAACACATTTGAAGCCATAAACACGCAAATAATTGTTTTAAACTAATCCAGATATATCTTGAATTAATGGTCTATAAAAAATATCTATATATGGAAGCAACATCGAAAATCACAATTGCCTAAACCAAAGATATATTCAGCTTTTTTGTCAAAAACTTGCCTATATCAGAAATAAATATAACCCCTGCGAAAAAAAAAACAATTATTATGGGTTCAACAATAGCCCTGCATTTCAAAATCTGGACGGCCTACCTGCAGAGGTGTTTCCAGACAGAAGTGGAGAAGTATAGCCAGCTTGCAAAGACTTGCAGGAGCTTTGAACACTGGTGGTCTTACAGAAACATTTCATGTTCCTCCACAGGCACCGCAGAATGTGTGTGATAGGACATTTGTAAACAGTTCACAGATAAAGTCCAAAGCAGCTGTGGCCTCACAGATAATTGGCTGGGAAAGTAGCTGAATGATTGACAGTGGAGGGGCCCGATTAAATGCACTCCCTCAACTTCAAACTCTATCACATATTTAGAAAAAGCTTATTTTGTAAAGTTCCTGCAATGTCTGACATGTCGTGTAATTTATTTTGAGTTACACATCAACAAAAACGTTTTTTTCTATAATATGCCACAGGAGTTAAATCCATCATGTTCATTATTTATAAGGCTTGATTGCAAGTTTTGAGTAATTCTGTGTCCAAAAGTCAAACCAAGTTAAGTTTGGGATTTTACATGAATACGATACTGTTCCCTCAGAGTGCGCTGGTTCCTTGAGACGACAACAACAACTCTCCAGTGCATCCCCTCTCTTCTCTGCCTCTGGATTTAAAGCAAGTTAATTGGTTTGATTTGGCTTCAGATATAGATCTGCTTGTCCCCTTTGTGGCCACCTGAGGGAGTCATTCTCCATGCAAGCACAGTAGAGGACCTCAACTGGCTTGAATCTTAAATGTACAATTATTCACCTTTTTTGCAGTCAGAACTCCATTGACTAAAAAAATAACATTTCTCATTTTAACTCCCAATATTTTTCTACTTTTATTAATCTTGAACTTAGTGAAAAAGAATGAACAAATAAAGTCATAATTGTACAATAGTTTTTGTTTGGAGGATGTAATGTAGCGTTACAATATAAAATATGTTACAATTTGATATGTTCAAGTGGTGCTTTTCTTTGTCCTGCATTATTTAGTATGGCATGCAAATACTAAATTGAACTTTTAACTTGCGATCAAATAAACGTCAAGTTAATGTTGACATGCTGTCATCTAGTGTCAGTAATTAGATATGGTCCAAAGCGGGAGTATCAGGTATCCTAATTAGATTTACAAACCCAGTGGTGGCTTTCAATGGTGGATTGGATGTCTCCTTCAAAAATCCCCCCAAAAGTTTTAGATTACCTGCCTCTCAAATATTCATGACTCTCAAGACAACATTTGCTGTCTTTTCATTGCAGCCAGTGAATAGAGTGTGTTCTCATTTCATTATATAACTCAAGTTTTATGATTAATCCTATGATCATGCTATGACAATGAGTCTTAGTAAAAATTTAAATATTCCTCACATTGACATAATGAAAACAAATGTATATTAGGCCTATATGAGTCCTTGCAAACCGGAGATGTTGTTAATATGTTTGATGTTTTATTTACCCTAATTCACAAGATTAAAACAATTGGATGTTAAAACAAAGCCACGTGCATATTGTTTTAAAATGTTATACCACTGTTTTTTTGTCTAAGGGGGGGCACATTTTGGAAATATATTGGTGATATTAAATGATAAAATGGCCAAGTTAGCCTTCTATCAGTGTTCAGTTCAGGGTTCAGTGCTGCTGTATGACTAAACATATCCAGTCAAAACTACCTGACACGGGATCTTACGAGCAGCACTTCAACGCACCTTCACCGGTGCACAGTCTGGGTGACGTCACCCGCGCTCACCCGAGCTCACCCAGACAGCCCACAGCTCCGTCCGCCCTGTCCTGTCCCGGGAGGAAAGACAGAGAGAGCTGGACTGCTGCTACAACCACACATCCGTATGAGGGACTTTAAACTAATTCCTCTCGCCCGATCGTAAAAAAAGACCCCCCTGAACGTAAGTGTTAACTTTGTGTTGTTGTTGCGCATAGCCAGTGTCAGACACTCTCTGTTTGTATAATCTTGGCATGTACGTGGTTGAAGTGGTGGATACAGTTTCTGTAGTCTCCTGCTTATGTTAACTACCTATTGTTGAACTATTAACATTTCTTGCAGCTTAGTGTTAGTTTGCCCACACATTCCTACAGTAGGAGCTATAATGGTTTATTTATAAGGGATTCAGTATGCTACCGTTATTTTCTTGTAGGACTACACAAGATGTTTAAATCAATTTATATAAGGTTGATTATCTAATCTCCTCTGTGTGCTTAATTCTACAATTTCTGACATGTTGCCACCCCTCAGCCAATTTAAACTCCTCTTGAATCCAAAATCAATCTTGTCCACATTTCTTTTAAGATACACCTTTGAAAGTGTGAGCTGTCTGTACATCTCTCTTCATCCTGTTGGCCTGTGGTCGATTTTCAATGCATTTTCCACATCCCTTTTGCCTGGTAGAGAACAGGAAACAAGAGGCAGGAAACAAGAGGCGTTTTTGTGTGTCCTGCTTTTTCTCATTCATTTGTGTGTACATGTATGTGTCCTTCTCCCGGTACTGCTTGAGTCTCCGTGTTTCCTGGGACATGCAACACCCTTCTGATTTGTATTGTCTCGCAACTGATCACAGACTTTTGTTTGTTAGGCTTAGATCTCACTAGAAGCGTCTCACCTCAGCAGTCTGGATTAGGGTCAAATGCTAAGAGGATTTAAGGCTGCAGAGTCAAAGTTACTCATGAAGACTGTTTTGTTGAGAGGAGTCAGTGATGTAAACATTTAGGCTGAAGGCTATTTCCCTAAGTGATAGACCAGATTGTTTGAAGGTTTGCTTTGAAAGTAGCAAGATAATCGCAGAGCCCTTTGTACATTGAGCAGTGCTGTGTATTACGACGACAGTTGTGTTGTGTACGGAACTGGTCGACTGCTGTTGGTGTGTGACAAATATTGTAAGCAATAATTGTGTCTTCATTGTACAGCATATGGAATATATTTCAATCATAGCAAGATGTGTGTAGTCATTTATGCGTTTGGTGGTCATGTAGTTTGGAACTGAGCGTATTTCCTGTGTGGACATACTGTCATTGGACTGAATTAGAGAACTGGGGAAAAGCTTTGTGTTCGTCAGTCTTCTAACAAAGACGCTTTTGAATATTCCCCGTGGCCTTGATCTCACACTCGAAGGTTGAAGATAACAGACTGAGAAAGTAATCTTTATCCTCCCTCCTTCTGCTGCATTTTGTTTTTAACTCCTGCTTATGTTTGAATGTGCGTTAGTGGTTTGATAATCAAATGATCACCACTGCACACACTTAGTTTATGGCATCCAAATAGTGTACACACAACTTTGCACATGTTGCAGCCACCTCTAGTTAATGTTTTAGAATCAGATGTGTGTGTGTTAAGTGACTGTAGCTTGCATCCTGTCAGTGTGAAGACAATGTGTTGGCTCTGCTTTCTACAATTAAGGTTCAAGAAGCTTCTAGTATCTTACTAAATAAAATGTTGCTATTGTGGCTTAAAGATATTGCATTTATACATGTTTAGTTTTAGTTTTGGCTTTAACGGTGAGTCATTTTTAATTATGAAATAATCTTCTTACTCAGCTGTTGGCCCACCTGTGACAAAGACATCTATTGTAAACGTATTATTTCTATATTTATACATGGGCCAAATGATAACTCCTTTAGATAACAGCATGCCATGTGTCTTGCATTCACTTTTAGTGGTAGCAGTGATCACATTCAGCCCTGCTTTGCTCTATTAAGGATGATTTACTTTAGATGCAAACCAGGTTTTCATGCATTTATTACTTATATACATATACTTACATAAATAAGCTGTTAAATATTTAATACCTTTTTATATTTGGTTATTTTTGCATTAACAAAGGTACACAGGTACGCTTGTATCTCTATTTTAATTGTAGCCTTGTGTTACAAAGTCCTCAAATTGAGCATGTGACTGGAAGCTAGTGTAGCATATTTAGAAAAAAACAGATGTAGGTGTATTGACCCGACGAGACTGTGCTTGATAATGAAGCAGTAAAATTCTGACGGTTATGACCCTATTATAGATAAGCACTGGCATAAAAAGGATTTGTATTTTGTTCAGCAAGAAATAAATGGTTAATAACTAATCTTGCAAAGAAGATTCAAAATGTCTTTCAGTCTCTTGTCCGCTGAGCTGTAGAAGTAATGCCACCAACACTATCAGAAATATGAACTCACAGAAAATGCTAAATAATGCAAGTTCTTTGTGGTCCAGCCTCATCTAGGTCGAAAAGAGAGACAGAAAAGCCATGGAGATGGTCACTGCAGGTTACCGTATCCAGCCTCTCCCTTGGTTGGAACCACCATTATGCTGAGTTGATGTACCTGTTGAACTTTGAGTGCCTGTTAGTTGCATCAGCACTTTCCAGCAACAACCTTCTCTGACATGTGACCTCAATCCCTGTATAATTGGGATACAGCTGCTGTATAGTCAGTATGCAGAAAATACTATACAAAATCAAATGCCATAGTTTAAGTAGCATATTCTCAGGATTACCTGCTTTAGTTTATACTCCGCACATTGCAAACATACACTGAGAGACGCCAGATGATCCAAACCGGATTGTTTTAGTGGGCAGTTTATCTCAGGTCACTTGTCTCAGTAGAAAATCCTCTCTTACAAGATCAGTGGTGGAGGAGGAATAACAGGTTAATGGAAAGCGAAGCAGACAGCAGCAGTGGGTCAGGTCCCAATCATGTCATGCAAATGACAAAGCAAAGCTTTTGTGATATTTCACTTAAGGTTATTTAAATCATAATTACTTTGATGTTAGTCTCCATGTCAAGTTAATGTTTACAGACTAAATATTATTGTGTTTAATTAGGATTATCATTACTTACTCTTGTTGTAGTTAAGAGTCTATTTGGTGCTCAATAGGGATGGGTACCACAAGAGGCCCCACAATATGTTATTATCTTCTTCTTATAATTTTTATAGTTATTATTCTAAAAATGTTTGCAATATGCTGAGTATTGCGACATTTATTGCAATGTATTACCATTTTTCAACTGCAAATTAAGCAGTTTGATTCTGACATCTTTGTTTCCACTAACTTCCTGCCAATCTCGCTGATTTTAACCATGACCTCACCAACAAATACCAGCACCGTTTAATGTAATGAAATGCAATTGTTACCGCAAAGTTTCATTTGTATTTGTAATATTAAGCTATGCTGTATCGATTTTTTCCGCCACCCCTAGTGCTAAATTACCCCCCACATGGGATTAATGTTTTCTCAATTATTAAATTAGCAGTGCTGACATCATCTTTTGTTTGTCAGCTGTGAAGGAAAGTAGAAATCCATATTGTGTAGCTACACAAGCCTTGGGGAGCAGCTCGGAAGCAAACAAAGCCGGTTTGTTTGAAGTACGACCGTAAAAATGCAAAACTGTGTACTGTACTTTGCATATCTATTTTAAGATGCACAATTCATGTGGCCTCTCTTCCCCTTTCCGTCTCTCCCCCTCTCCCAGTTGTGCGGTTGTGCTGGACTGAAGGTAAACCATGGAGGATGGGAAGCCAGTGTGGGCGCCCCACCCCGCCGACGGGTTCCAGCTGGGGATGATCGTTGACATAGGAGCCGACACGCTCACCATAGAACCGCTGAACCAGAGGGGCAAGGTGGGTCATCACACACAAACACACAGGCACAAGCACACATCCCGGCTTTCCATTTACAGGCAAAGTTAACGCCAGCTGGGAAAATGTGTGAGGGGCCGACGCTTGTTTTCCTTTCATGTGGCTCAGTTAAAAAAAATTGAGTTCGTTGAGTGGTTCACATAAATTGGGTGTTGTTTGCCTTAATCCCAGGAGGGTGCCGCCAACGTACACAAATACACGCATTCATAAGCTCATGCACAAGACTTTCATGGAGAATTACAATGCCAAAACCTTTTTTATGTCATTTTGTCGCGGTCTGTTCAAAGTGCGATTTTAGGTAGAAAGGCGTTAGCACAACAATGTGTAATATGTGAGAAACACGAGAGACCACACGTACAGAGGCATGAATAAATAAAGAGAGCGGCAGCAGGTGCGCTGATAGTGTTGCCTAGAGGGAGAGCTGCTCATTAGGAGGTAAAGGCCACCTGTTACACCTGAGCCGTCACGTGTCCCCAGCAAACAGGCCTCTGATGTTTACAACAGACATGGACTCGAGCAGTTGCCTCTGCATTTGTTCTGTTTGGAGTGTGTCCACTACAGCTAATGTATAGACCTTTCTTACCGCAGACATTTTGGCTTGTTAAAGTATGTCAGTGAGCCAGCATGCACTATACCAGGGCCCTTGGACTGGCACAGCTACGTGGACTGCAATCATTATCAACATTAAGAGTAACAATGCAACAATGTCTACCCGTGTTAAAGTATCCTTGCAAAGCACCTTTTTTGAGAATTATTTTGAAGTTTTTAAAAATGTATGCTGTACTTCAATTGAATCTTAAGATATCACCAGTTACAAGAGACTTGCTGAATCAAATCAGCAATCATCTCACCCAACTGACAGATAACTGCATAATGTTTCAAATATTCAACGTTTTACTACACTGAAAATGTGAATGAGTTCAAAGTAAATCTCATTTGGAATTGATGTGAACTTTGAATGATCACGATCAGTTTATTGCGAGGCATAAACTCTGTCCCATTCAGTGATGGAATAAAAGGCCCATTGAGTGTTTTTTTTTTTTACTGCAGCGTTGCTCATTAGTGCCTCGGCTCAGTACACAAGCCTCAGCCTGGCTGCCTCTTCTTCTTTGTCAATTTTATTGGTTACACATTTCTCGCATGGTTATTGTTTTGGATGGGCATGTCCAGATGGAGCCAAGGTACTGTAGCATGCACACAAAGCAGATTCTGTTTATGCCTACAGCCTGTTTGCGGAAATAAAGCATGCATCACAGCACAGACTGAGGCACACTCACACTAGCAGTAGTATTGATATAGGGGAGTGTAATAAACATGTAAACGGAGCAAAAGAGTGTTTATTAGTGATATATACGGTCTGGACTAACAACTTAGTCCAATTACCTTGTTATATGCTCACTATCAGTTTATTCCCTGGGACTTGTTTAAATTGAGGGTGGAGTTTGGTTGTTTTTAAAAATAAACTGACCGCACAGAGCAACACACACACACACACACACACACACACACACACACACACACACACACACCACATACACTCACTTACTCACTCAGGTGTTCAGCTCTGGTTGCTCTCCCACCAAATTATTCATTATCCTGCCATGTCTCCCCCTTGTTTCTCTCACAGCCGGCTTGTTCCATTGAGTTTATTTCCATTAACTCAGACTCTTAAACAATACAGTAAGATTATCAGTAACTAATTCAGCCTGGGAACATGTCACACCGAACATCATTACTGTGATCTTTAACCGTGATGAATGATTCATGTTTATGCATTCTTGCTTGGCTTTTTTTTATCTTGCCAAATATGTCTCCCCCTGTTTTGGATGCTAATAAACAGTTGTTTTGTGTCATAAGCTCGTCAAAGAACAATGAATAATCTTGTATAAAAAGTTGGCAGGGATAAATAGAGACTATCTATCCTGGAAGTGACATCATGTGAATGTTAAAATGATGAACACTGTTTGTGTTGCAGACCTTTCTTGCTCAGATGAGCCAAGTCTTCCCAGCAGAGGATGATGTCAACAAACATGTAGAAGACAACTGTGAGTCAACACACAGTTGTCTGTTATTCACACTCATGTTTTTCTTAACAAGATCTATTTAATACGGAATTCATTTTATTTATCTTGTTTGTTTTTGTCCTCTGTTTCCAGGTACCCTTATGTACTTGAATGAAGCCACCCTTCTCAACAACGTCAGAGTGCGGTACAATAAAGACCACATCTATGTATGTTTTCTTCTTCTATACTAGTCTGCGTTAGCACAGGTGTAAATACTTTATATATGTGCTCCTGCAATGACTTCAACTATCCAGTTGCATCATGAGGAGATACAGTAACAGGTTGGAGCACAGCAGGAGACAGGATCTCTATCCTTGTCTCCCTGAGGGGAAAGTACCAGGTGGTAAAGAGGGAAGGGAAGCTAGAGAAGGGTCACAAAGTCAGACTGGCAAACCCAATCCTGATCCCAGTCACTCACTTAGGAAATGAGGGACAGCTGGTAGATGGGAAACGCAGGACAGGGAAACAAGTTAAGGTGCGTCTCTCAGCAGCCTTCACCGGGCTGGTTTTCGCCTCTGTTGTCTCTCATTAATCAATAATTAATATGTATTTTTTGCTATTCATTAACTTTCTCTAAATGCAGCTGCTCTCATCGTACACGTATATCTCTTACAGACTTATGTGGCCAATATCTTGATAGCTGTGAATCCTTACTATGACATCCCTAAACTTTATGGCCCTGACGCCATCAAGTCATACCAGGGGAAGTCACTGGGAACTCTGCCACCTCACGTCTATGCTATAGGTGAGAGCTCACACTTTCTCATCAATGTTAAAGGGACAGTTCAGCCCAAAATCAAAAACACATGTTTTTCTCTTACCCCTAGTCCTTTTTTCTTTTATCCATCTAGATTGTTTCGGTATGGGTTGCCCAGTGAGAGATGTCTGCCTTCTCTGGAAAATAATGAAACTAGATGTCAGTCGGATTGTGTTGCTCAAAGCGCGAAAGAGAATACATTTAAAAAGTCAACAGCAATGTCTCGTTCAAGAAATCCTGACCCGCTTAGTCAAGAAAATCCACAGACCTTGTTTTGAGCAGTAGTTTGTAGAGAGGCTTTTAAATAAACCATTGTTGGTGCTTTGAGCACCTCAAGCAGAATCTAGTTCCATTGTTTTCGAGAGAAGGCAGACGCCTCTTCGGCCGATATCACCAACACTTGGCAACTCACACCAAAACTAGATTGATTGATAAATAGCGCTACAGGTAAGAGGTAAAATATGATTTTCTTTTCATTTTGGGGTGAACTGTCCCTTTAAGTAACGGGGTAACATATATAACTACAAGCTAAAGGGATATTACTTTTGAAACTGATGTGATACTGTAGCGGTACTTCATAAACAGGCTTCGTGTCTTTACATTATATGTTATTTTAGTACCCGGCGTTCCAAATCATTTCTTTGTTTTTGTTTGTTTTAGCCGACAAAGCCTACCGGGACATGAAGGTTCTCAAGATGAGCCAGTCCATCATAGTTTCTGGTGAATCTGGTGCTGGAAAGACTGAAAACACCAAGTTTGTTCTCAGGTATGAGCCCTACGTGAATCATCCAGCGTCCCATCTTCATCTTCATCTTCACACTCACATGTGTTCCTCTCTCTTCTGATTGTTTATCAAGTGGTGTTGCAAATCCAAATGTCCCCTCTCTTTTCAAAGAGAAGATGTTTCACCAATGTAGCCTTGACTGCACCACAGTGAGAGTTACTGCTTATACCTTGCAAATATCTCGCACAATAATGAATGAACAGTGGAGGTGGCAACACAGCATCAAACACTAGCTGCTTTGCAAAGCTTTAGTAATCTTTAAACTTTGTAAACTGTGGGTTTTAATGTGTTGTAAGTGTCTTTTTGTATTTTAAACAGGTTATTATCTTAATTTCATCCCCATCCTGCAGGTATCTCACCACAACATATGGCAGTGGTCAAGATATTGACGAGAGAATTGTCGAAGGTAATTCAATAACAAACCAAAATCTATCAATTACTCGTACCCTTTTTATTTTATAATTTTATAACTCACCTGTAAATTTGTACATTTTAATTTAAATAGTGCCTTCTATTTTTGTATTCTCTTGGCTGCTATTGCTGGTTTTTTTTTACAACTTATTTACTGTTTTCTTCTATTTATTATGTGTACTAGCCTGCGAAATGTCATTTTAAACGGATATAATGGCAATAAAGATATTCTATTCTACCTATACTATATATACTTATATACTTTACTGATCCTGATTCTGTTTGTCCCATTTCAATTCTCAGCAAATCCCCTTCTTGAGGCCTTTGGAAATGCAAAGACAGTCCGTAATAATAACAGCAGTCGCTTTGGGAAGTTTGTGGAAATCCACTTCAATGAGAAGGTAATAGATTATCACAGTTCTAGGTTCGGCTGATCTTGCTGTGTGGACCATGACACATCTGATCTTAAGACCTGATTCTTCTCTTGTGTTCCCAGAATGCAGTTGTGGGTGGATTTGTCTCCCATTACCTGCTAGAGAAATCAAGGATTTGCATGCAAAGTAACGACGAGAGGAACTACCACATCTTCTACAGGCTGTGTGCCGGGGCATCCGAGGACATAAAGAAGAAATTGCACCTGGACTCTCCGGACAGCTTCAGGGTCAGTGGGTTTTAGACAGAACACAAATTATACTTATGTCATCCAAAGTGAAATGAAACGGAGGAGATTTGTTTTCAAAGAGACGGAAATCGTTTTTTTTATGTAATTAAATGAACTTTTTTTAGTATTTTGGAGTACACATTGGCAGTTCTAAGAAAGACCACTAGATGTCACAGAAGCTCATTTTTAGTCAAGAGAAACAAGTGAAATCAAACTCGCCTCAGTGACAAATTTCCCAATTGAATTCTTTCCCTCTTGAATGCAATTATCAACTCAGCAGGGGCAAAGTCAGAGAGCATAAAGGTGTTTATTTCCTTCTACTTGCTCGACAAAACAGCGCTTTTCAGAACATCAAGCAGCTCAAGCTGTTCCTCTAGATGTTTATCATAGTGCCATTTTACCAGCTCCCTGAGGTGACACCCACATCAACAGAGGCAATTACTTCACGCGATTCACTACTAGTCATCTGTGGAGCAATATCAGACGACAACAAAGTCAATCTTTCACATGGGGAAAATCTATACAAATATCCCCAGTGGGTTTGCAGCCGCGAGTAAAATGCATTTATACGGCGTCTGAATTTAATTGATCAAAATGCTGATTATGTTTGAATGTTTTCAAGCTGATTTGTCTCCGTTGCAGTACCTGAACCGAGGATGCACCAGGTACTTTGCCAGCAAGGACTCTGATAAACAAATCATGCAGAACCGCAAGAGTCCTGAGGTAATGTCAGCTCCTGTTCGTGCTCAATCCCTCTAACCCAATGCGTGATTATCCCGGACACTTGTGTTGCATTTGCCGACTGTATATCAACGAGCAAAAGGAAAATAACGTATTGTAACGCAACACTTTTTGATTCTTTCCTGTGCAATCAATCCTGTAGATAGATGTACATTATTCTTTTTTTTTTACAATATCGATGAGTAAGCACTGACTAAAAGCATATCCCAGACACATATTCAAGGAAATCAGCTGCAAATGTGAAATGATATGCAGGAACTGGTCAATAAGAATATTTCATGCCAAGAAATGAGTTCAGGTCTGTGTGTTTGATGAATTATGTATGGCATGAAAAAGAACCAGTGTCTGCAAAGACAGCAGGAGATGTGTAATTAATATCATAAAACAATTAGAGGAATAAGTGTGACATGTTGCTCTCTCAGGGACTAATTATACATGTTTATTTCACTTCTTGTTTTCCAAGATAGAATAATAATAATAATAATAATAATATCTACAAGTGCTTTCAGTCCTCTAATAATGGATACACTCATGGGTTTACTTAGCTTAGTACTAAACTCTTTTATTTTTACCTTAGAAGCTGATCATAACCTCGATTCTTTGTTTTAATTTTTTATATATATATATGGTATCCACTCTCACTTGTGCACTGAAATATTGTAAACATACTGATATAATTTTAGAGGCATAGATAGAGGCAGCTCTATGTTTTAACATTTTAAAACAACATGTAATATGTGCAAATGATCATGTTCCATTTACCCTTTTTTGTTAGATACATTATTTTAGACTAGGATTTCAATTGAATAAAGATCTTCTATTAGAGATTTCAATGATGTATTAAATGTGAAAGGGTCTTTATTTAACATGCGTACTATGTGTTTACGAGATATAACAATAACTTAATGATTGAAGCACTGTAAGCCGTGTGGTTGTAAGCACACTTTGTGTTATTAATATGTCGCTAATCAAGCCATTGTACATCTCTCTCTGTCCTTCCACGTTTCTGCGTTATATAGGATAATAAGGTGATGTTTCTTTTCTTATCAGGGCTTTGTGCTCCCTGCTCTTTATCCTGTGTTTTGCTAAAGTAAACACTGAGACTCTCAGGATTTACATGCTGCTGTTTGAAGTGCAAACAGGAAATGAGGGTGCATGCTTCCTCCTCCTGCGTGTGTCTTTCCACGTTTGTGTGGGAGTTGGGGCTGGATGGTAAAAAAAACACATTGTATTGTATTAAACTAAACATACAATGCAAATGAGCTTTTTTTGCTTACCTAGCTTTTGTATACAATACAGGGCTGCACAATTATTGTAGACGTTCCTTATTAATTCACAGATTGTTAAATATTGTTTTTATTAAATAGTCAACACAAATAAACCTTAAACAATTTACAATTATAGCACTTTGTTGCCCTCAACACAATAATGAACTGTGGCTTATCTTCCAGTATATACTGCAGTATACATTCAGCAATCTTTGTGCAGCCCTTGTTAATTGTCACTCTATGAATAATATACGATCTTCATTCCTTATGAATCTTGAAGTGATCTGTTTCCATGACATGTTCACGCTGCACGCCTGTTTCTGTGCTTTCTCCATTTCTGTGGTATTGCTAGATTTTTACATTGGCTCTTTTCTTTAATTGTGTACATGCAGTACTTTTCAAGACATTTGGAGACAAAGCTACTGTATCAGAGCAGCTGTAGTTCATAGTGCTTGCTGTGTGCTGCTGGTGGAGGCTCTTTCAACACATTAATGTCAAATATTTCAAGTGCAAAGTCTACATTGAACATGTGGCTTTTATGGTTAAGGCTTTTGGGTCCACTCCAATTCAATTTAAAATCAGATTTACTCAATACGTGTTGACAATTTATTACATTTCTAAAATATATTCAATAATTGCATCTCGTTTGAGTGAATCACGATTTGAATTGAATTCTCAAACAGTGTCTGTTTCTCTTCTCATCTACCTTTTCTGACTCACTCGTGTGTGTTGTAGCATATAAAGGTGGGCGCTCTGAAGGACCCTCTTCTTGACGACCAGGGCGACTTCAACAGGATGTGTGGGGCGATGAAGAAGATCGGGCTGGACGACACTGAGAAGCTGGACCTGTTCAGGGTGGTTGCTGGCGTTCTCCATCTGGGCAACATTGACTTTGAAGAAACAGGGAGTTCCTCAGGTCAGACAGATGCTCATATTTTTTTAGACACAGCTATTTCTCCAGTTTTTCTGATACTAGAAATAAGAAAAAAAAACACTTCCTCTATGCCCGGGGATTTTTCCCTAAAGAAGGCCATGGCAACAGCGGTTAAAGCATTAATTGTAAATCTTTTATGAAACGAATATGCGGCCCATTAAAAAAGCCCATTTGACAAGTTTGTATCAACATGAGCAAATATAAGTCCACATATGTGTGTTACAGATATTAGATCAGTATAAAATTATGAAGAATAGATCTGCTGTCCTTGGATATCACCACCATTTTTTTTTTTATGTTTATTAAAATAGGGACAGGTATGCAAGCATTTAACCAACGGCACACACCACAGCGTTTAAACAAAGACTCAAATAATGCTTATTTTTGGTTGGCAACAATAATCTTTTTGTAGCTGTGTCCCCATTGTGGGGGAATTGAGAAAGTATGGCTGATGCAAAGAGAAAGATCTTTCACATCTTACTGTGTGTTTCAGGTGGTTGTGTACTGAAGAATCAGTCCGGCCAGACTCTGGAGTACTGCGCTGATCTGCTGGGTCTGGACCAGGGTGATCTGCGCATCAGCCTCACAACCAGGGTCATGCTCACTACAGCAGGGGGCGCCAAAGGAACAGTTATCAAGTAAGAACGGCGGCGGCGGCACTCCTCAAAGATGTGTGACTTGGCAGCTTCTTTTGTTTTTTAGTTCCGTCAGAAGTTACTGTCATAGTTAAAGACAACTGAACTCTGTGTGAAAGCAGTGAACACATGATAGAAAACAGCTAATGATCATAGACTGAAATTAACCACCAGTAATTGACATGAGTCAGTTGTTGCTTTTCTTATTGGTACTATCAAAGTCTTAAGGTGATCTTTATTGTGCACGATAATGAGCATAAATAAGGCGTTTTTATCTTATTATAAAGAGTCTATGATAGGTCTTATTGTTCCTTACAGGCAATCGCTCTGTGTCTCTATGTAAATCACTCACAGCAAACTCCAGTAGAAAACAAGCACCCACATGTAGAGGGATTCTTGGGATATCTTCTGTAAACTGTACTTCTGCATGACTGTGTGGGGATTTCTTGCAGGGTTAAGAATAGAATGTGTTGCAATATTATTGGCACTGCTCCTGTGTGCACTTTGGTGATGATGTGGTGTTTGAGTGATGGGGGCCATGTTTGATAGATTAATATTTCAGGAGGGGCAGATGCGGGTCTGGCCTGGAAGTGTTTTCTCCACATAAATAATGCAGCCTGTATCTGAGGAGGCGGGCAAGCATGGCTGCAGTACAGTAAAGGCCTGGTGTGGCCTGGGGAGCAGGTGGGGCGAAGGGGGGCCTGGCTTTGTCATTAAGCCCCAGACAGATTCACCCGAACCCCCAGGGGGGTTGAGTGTTACAGAGGGAGGTGGTGCATGTGGTGGTTTCAGGGATAACTGAGTCTCAAACTAGATAGATAGATAGATAGATAGATAGATAGATAGATAGATAGTAGAGTAGGATAGGATAGGATAGATAGATAGATAGAGAGAGATAGATAGAGAGATAGATAGAGAGATAGTAGATAGATAGATAGATAGAGGTAGGTAGGTAGGTAGGTAGGTAGTAGGTAGAGAGAGAGAGAGAGAGAGATAGAGAGAGAGATAGAGAGATAGATAGAGGTAGAGATAGAGAGAGAGCAGAGATAGCTAGAGAGGCGGTAGGTAGGTCTACGGAGGAGAGAGAGAGGATATCTAGAATATATAGATAGAAGATTCGAGAGAGAGAGTAGGAGAGAGAGAGGCTCTTCGATCTCTCTCGCCTCCCAGAGAGAGAGGAGAGATAGAGAGCGAGAGAGCGCGCGGGAGAGAGAGAGAGAGAGAGAGAGAGAGATAGATAGATAGCTAGATGATGATAGATAGATAGATAGAAAGAATATCTTAGCCTTTGCAGAGATGCACTATGCTTTTTTGTAATGGATGAGGTTTTTTTCAGATCTTTTCAGAGGACTGGTCGGATTAAATATCAAAAGAAAAAGTGGGTAACAATCCATCATAGATCATTTTAAATTCACTTTCTTCCCCCTGGGACGGGTGAGTTGAACTCTGGATCGCTGTGGAACTGCACTCTGTCCATACAGTCAACCCCTCTAAATAATTTAAGAATAAATGGCGACGAAGCGTCATTAGAGAGCCTAGTAGAGTTCAAGGTTCATATTTGAGTTTTAATACCTCATCTTTGGCTCAGACACCCTCATTTGAAAATGATCGCCTGTCTTGACTAGAGAGATCAAAAGGGGAACTATGCGGCAAAAAAAGTGTCACATCAACACAGCTAAACTTTTTGCTGCTGCATGAAAATTGGGTTTATTAGGGTAAAAAATAAAAGAGGGAGGTTTAAAAAGATATGAGCATGTCCCAGTTTCAGACTGTCTCTCACTGCCCCACTTTGTGTGTCCCTCCAGAGTGCCTCTAAGGGTTGAACAAGCAAACAATGCCCGCGATGCCCTGGCCAAGGCCGTGTACAGCCGCCTCTTCGATCATGTGGTCAAACGAGTAAACGAGTGTTTCCCCTTCGAGACTTCCTCCAACTTCATCGGGGTGTTGGACATCGCTGGGTTTGGTAATAGAATGGCGTTATTGCACAATGAAAAGAGGAAGTTTTTTTATTAAACTTAATACAATGTATAGATTTAGCACAACATAAGTGAACTTCCCAGATTGACTGGGATTCAGTCTACTAAAGAGACTCTTGTCTGTGCAGCGTGTTTCTTAATACAAGCACCCTAATGCATACACACACACACACACACACTTCATTACCAGGGCTATTGCTTGAGAATTAATTTCCCCCGACTGCTTAACTAACACATGCTTTGCAAAATATGTTCATTTTGGAAAATTAATTGAAATATATGATTTTTCAGCTTCTTCTTTTTTTTCTCCGCTCTTCTCTCAGAGTATTTTGAACACAACAGCTTTGAGCAGTTCTGTATCAATTACTGCAACGAGAAACTGCAGCAGTTCTTCAATGAGCGTATTCTTAAAGAGGTAAGTGAGCAGCGTGTGGATTTAGGTGATTTGGTGTGGTTTACTTCTTTATCCTGGGAAACCTGCCATGTCATGTCACTCACAAGCCAAACTGACTGACTCGTTCACCAGCCACGAGGAAGCGGTTGGCACACTAAGCTTCTGTCTCTCTCGTCTCTATTTTCTCACTAGTATTCTCCCTCCGTCTCTCCTGCGCCCTCTCATTAGAATGCTAATTTCTCGGGGGACATGATGAGGCGTGTTTCTCTCCTGTGATCTCTTAACGTTATTCTCTTCCAAGGTCTCCAATTAATGCGCCACATTTCTGATTTAAGCCCGTCTCTCATTATCTCAATTGTGTGTTGTCAGTTTGATGTTTTTTTTTAGGTGGACGATGTTCTGAAGCCACACGGAAAAATGTCAACTCGTTTGAGATCAGGACATTTCCAGAGTGTGTTTTTAATTGAGATTGTTCTTACGTTTGGCCTTGTCTGTGCAGGAGCAAGAGCTGTATCAAAGGGAAGGTCTGGGAGTGAATGAGGTGCATTATGTTGACAACCAGGACTGCATAGGTAAGTTCTATGTCTACTTCCCTTTTCACAGCTTCTCTGTGTCTCAAAGTTGACTTTCTACCTGAAAATTGTCACTGTTGAAAATAAAAAAATATATGTCTGCATTGATCACTACAAAATAAAAGTAAAAAAACACAATCCAGCACTGATAATATGATGTTTGACTTGACTTGAGCTGGTTTGGATGCGTATGTGTATGGATATACACACACACGCGTATCTGTACCTTGGGTGAAGTGAAAAGAGACCCATTGAGTGACACTCAGCGACATCATTAAGATAAAGTGTGGCCTTTGAGGGCTTGTGCTGCAAAACACAAAATGTCTGTTTAGCCCACACACCGCAAGTGCACTGAGGTTGCTTCGAATGCAACATCAGCTCACCCACATGGCATTCATTTTTGGCCATTCCTTGTGCTCTGAGCTACACGTCGGAGCAGCGGAAATACAGCCTTCTCATTATCCAAAGAGATGGTTTATCCATGTGTCTGAAGGGAGCAAGCGTAATGAGTATTTGTGGATTTTATGGCCTCTTTTGTGTAAGCCGGCGAAATAACCCCCCCCCCCCCTCCCCCCCCACACACTTTTTTTGGTTGTTGTGTCTGTCCTCGAGTGAATCCCTAAATTAATGGGACGAAGTAGTTAGTGTATCAATGTGAAGCGGTTTTATTTGTATTTCAAAGGCTGTGATTATTCAGGTGCGAGGTTAACTGACAGCCGTGAATAACATTTATGACTTGCAAATGACCGCTTGGGTTGGCCATTAATTCACTCATCAATCTTCAGGATTTATGCACAGGTGCTTGTTCATGCAAATTCTTTTCTGAGGTCCTTGGCTATCAGATTATATTCCAAACAGCATGCTGCATGAATAATTCAGATATGTGGCTAAATGAGCATCATGATGAACGTGTTTTTGTGCCTCGAATATTCACATTCAGAAACATATTCGTAAACTGAATGTTTAGTGTTTTTATAACGTGTGGCCGCTGTGGTTCCCACCTTACCTCCTTTCTAAATACCATTTGTCGTCCATTTAAACATTTGATGCTTGCAAAGGTTGCCAGGTTTTGTCAATTAATATTTTGTATCTTAAGATAATAATTCTCATACTGGTGCTTCCCTGTTTATTGTACAGCTGGACGTAAACATTCAATCCTAATAATGTTACTGATACACATTGTTTTTTCCAGACCTCGTGGAAGCTAAGCTGGTGGGAATCCTGGACATTTTGGACGAGGAGAACCGTCTCCCTCAGGCCAGCGACCAACACTTTGCACTGGCTGTTCACAACAAACATAAAGACCACTTCAGACTGACGGTCAGAGCTCTCCCTCCCTCTCTCATCTTTCTCTATGTTTCTTATTCTCTCTCTCTGCTTCTGTTCTAGCTTTCTTCTCTTCAATATTTCCTTTGTGCACCGAGTTCTTTTGTGACGACACATTGGTTTTGCCATTGTGATCATCTTTACTCTGCCTGTATGTAACAGCAGTGTTTCTGAATGACGCACGGTCCCTATCCCTCCCTCTGTCTCGGTCATTGTCGCTATTGTTTGTCACTCTGCCTGTATCTCTGTATCTAAGCATGAAATCCTTTTAGAAATGTAGCCTTGACACTAATTCAAGTTTAAGATTAGAGTTGGCTGGCTGCAGCCACGATTCTACTGCAGGGAGAGTTATCACTCAAACAAAGACTTTTCTATACATTTAATAGGGTGTCAGACATTGATCCTAATTGAAAGTGCTTAAATATGCTGTGAGCTTACATTTCTGCTAAACAGTTTTCACACTTATAGGATAATTTATTATGGTTCCTCTCACTAATGAAGCTAATAGAGCTTAAAAAGTGTTGGTGCTACATTTTTTTTTTTTTTATCCTGAAGGGTTTTTGGTAATGGATTTGTGGGGTCATTTTATAATACTTGAGCCAGATAACATGAATGCGGCATTTTAAAAATGGAGCTCGATTTTGTGGAGTGCTTATTTCCTTGAAAGTAAACATGTTAATTAAAAAAATTCCCTGCAAAGGGTTTGTGAGAATATTTATTACATCATGTTTGGCTTTTTTGTTGGATTTCACTGCTCTTCATGAATCCGAATGTTTCATTCTCCCAACACAAAAACAACTCTGCCGCAGAGATGGTGATGGATAAGATGAGAGTGAAATCAATTTATATGTACTTTAGCTCTGTCATTAAATACGATTTGCTTTCTTCCTTTCCCACTTAGGTTCCCAGGAAGTCGAAGTTGACCATTCACAGGAATCTCCGTGATGACGAAGGTTTTATCGTCAGGCACTTTGCTGGAGCTGTCTGCTATGAAACGGTAATTATTATATTATTATTATTATTATATGGGGATTTTGTGGCTGGGTGGTATTCACAGAACCCAGTAATTGAATGTTTTCCTACATACAGGCATGGGAAGATATGAAAATGTCATGTCACGAGTATGCTAGCCAAAATCATTGCGCTTCACGATATTTTCCTGATATTCATCAAAATACGCTTAAAACTCTTAAAATGGCACTAAATCATACAGGAATCACTTTCTTACAATTTGTTAAGACAGAAATATTTTTATTGAATCACACAAAGGACACATCTTTTTTTTAGTGACAAACAAACTAATCTTAAATAAGGTAATCATAAATAATCAATGTCTCCTAGAATAAATAAAGTTCTTAAAAGGTTTTCACATTTTGTACATCTGCGTAAAAGTCTGCCACTACAGAAAGGTATGCATTGTGTTTCCACAGACTCGGTTTGTAGAGAAGAATAATGATGCCCTTCACATGTCCCTGGAGTGTTTGGTGTCTGAATCGAAAGACAGATTTGTTCGAGAGCTGTTTGAGAACTCAAACACCAACAGGGATTCCAAACAGAAGGCGGGCAAACTCGGCTTCATCAGCGTCGGGAACAAATTCAAGGTCGGGAGTTATTGTCAAAGTTTGTCATTTTCGATTGTTGTTAGATAAAGTCCCTGAACTTAGATACAATTGAATAAAACACACATAATACTTTTCATTTTCACTATCACAAATAATAACAAGCAAAACTGAATTTAAACACTTAAGACCTATTTGCACGGGGTTAGAGTTGTGTGGTATCATATGGTGAAATATGGTAGTTTACAGTGGAATCTTTACAAATTACGAACAAGCACGGGATTAAGATCACAGACGACCTCTGCAATTATTACAATTTACTACATGTTCCCAGGTAATACTAGTCAAATAGGGCTTTAGATGCTACAATATTTAGTGTTATAGTCAAAGACAGCTTTATTTAGTTTTGTACACTTGTTATACACACACAAAACTAGGTTTGGCCCAACTGTATAATATGTAGTCCAAATGAAAGATGAAACGCAAGATGAAACAATTTCAATTTGTCATTTGTAGAAGAACTATTTGAAATGCACTAATTGGCTGCTTACTGGTACTGTTCATGTATTTAAAAGTGTGACATTTTTGTAGAATCACGATACTCCTTTCTCTTTTTTTCAGACTTTTCTAACTCTAATCTCTAGACTTGTTCTGTTACTTTTTACCTTTCCACTCTTCTTCCCATCCCCTCTTTCTCCTCCCTATCAGGGTTTCCTTTTAGATTTCCTCCAGTCTCCCATCTCTTTCCTCTGAGAAAACCTTCCTTGGTGGATAAAGCTGGATAAAGTCAGCTTGAGGTATATTAGAGAGGAGTTAGAAAAACAGTGGGAGTGAAAAAAATAAGAGAACGAAAGAATGAAACACACAGGCTTTCTCACAGAAGTGTGTTGAGCGAGCAGCCCAGAAGTACGCAACTCTCAGCAGCAACCAAAAAATCCAACTCCAGCCACAGACTTGAGGTTTTTTTCTTTATCACTAATGTATCATCTTTGCCTTCATCACTAATGCACCAGAGAGGGACTAAAGCACAAAGATGATGTGTGAGTTTCAAAAAAGGCTTCAATAGCTAGAATGTGTTCTACGGAGAGCAAATGTGGGACTAGTTGTCTTAATTTTCTACAGTTGAAAACATGATAAGATAAATATAATTTGTCAAAATGAGCAGTCTGTAAAATACAATGTAAAGTATAAGAATTGTGTCTTGAATGACATCCACATATCCACAGTTGGCACCAGTTTAAATCCTATTTGATGGGCAGGGACTACTTTGTGTCGACCTGTAATTATATGGCAAGACAATTACAAGATTGCCTGAAGAGCAAATCAAGAATTAAAGAAATTACGTCTCAGCAGGATTTAGAAACACGTGTCCACGTGTTTATCTTCAGGAGGCTCGTCTATTATGTCTAAAAAATCGAAGACTGCTAGAGTCTTGACTAAGACCAGAAAAGTGGATCACATCACTCCGGTTGTCAGATCTTTACATTGGTTTCTTGTGTGTCAAAGATCTAATTTTAAAATTCTGCTGTTGGTTTCTTCATTAAAGCACTGAATGGTTTACGGCCAAAATACATTTCTTATCTGCTGCTGCATTATGAACCGTCAAGACGTCTCAGATCGTCCGGGACAGGTCTGTTTACTGTCTCCAGAGTCACAACTGAAAACGGAGAAGCAGCATTCAGTTTTTATGCTCCACATATATGGAACAAACTCCCAGGAATCGATCTTCCGGGCGATCTTCGTTCCTACCCTCACCTATGGTCATGAAGGGTCATGACCGAAAGAACGAGATCACGGGTACAAGTGGCCGAAATGGGTTTTCTCAGATGGGCGTCTCCCTTAGAGATAGGGTGAGAAGCTCAGCCATCCGTGAGAGACTCGGAGTAGAGCCGCTGCTCCTTACGTTGAAAGGAGCCAGTTGAGGTGGTTCGGGCATCTAGTAAGGAGCCACCTGGGCGCCTCCCTAGGGAGGTGTTCCAGGCACGTCCAGCTGGGAGTAGACCCCGGGGAAGACCCAGGACTCGGTGGAGAGATTATATCTCCTCACTGGCCTGGGAGAAGGGAAGTTTGGGGTTCCTTACTGGAGCTGCTGCCCCCGCGACCCGACCCCAGATAAGCGGTAGACGATGGGTGGATGGATGGATTTTGTCAACCATTCATTCAGCTCCACTGTAATTCTATCGTTTAATCTCCATTTTATTCTATCTTCAATCTTCAATTTTACTTTGTTTCAATCCCCCTTAAATCCTTTGCATCTGTCTCTTTATATTATCTTTTAGACTGCCTTGTGTTTCTTTTATATCTGGTCTTAATGCCTTTTACGTCTTATGCAAAGCCTTGTTGTTGAAAGGTCCTAATAAATGTGCCTTGCCTTTGTCCTTGCATGACTGTTAACTCTGGTACCGCCCTCCCCCTTACCTCTGACGAGTAAATACTACCTTCATCACAAACATTAAAAGATAATCAATAAATATTCTCTTTCGTCCACTTGCACCAAAAGACCCAGCTGAACCTGCTGCTGGAGAAGCTTCGCAGTACTGTGAGTATTATGTCAGGACATGACAGTTTCTGGAAAACGTTTTTTCTTTGCTTCCCTGCTCAGAATTGATAAGCACTTATGAATCTTTGTGTACTTAGGGCTCAAGTTTCATCCGCTGCGTAAAACCCAACCTGAAGATGGTCAGCCATAAGTTTGAAGGAGCTCTGATTCTCTCACAGCTGCAGTGCTCAGGTAGGACCAACAACAATATGAACAACATGTACTGTAGAATATAAAAAAGATTATACTTTATAATTTATCATTTTAAGGATGAGTATACTATAGTATACTAGTATATAGTATACTATATACTAGTATACTAATATATATCTACTGTGTATTCATTGAAGAGAGGAGATGGACAACAGTACTGAAACATCTTATGACATATATATGGATAAGACATACCCAAGAACTTCAGAGTTTGAACTAAATATTGGATTTTTCTTCAGAAAGGAAAGACTCAGGTCTTTAAGGAATGCAGGATTTGTACATTTACATTTCCCAAAAACTGCAGTTACACTATATTTCAGTGCATTTTGTCATTTTGCACCATACAGTGTTTCATTATCACATTAGATCATTTGGATGTTTTTCTAAATGTTACACCTTCACTTGGGGCATGGACCAGGATGGAAGTGGAAGTATAGTATTTGCTTCCTGTTGCTTTAAATGAAAATTGTAAAACAGTGCTAAATGATGTATTTTGACTCCAATGCATACTGCTACTGTAACTGAAGTTCAAATAAATCCTGCAACAGCCTTTGCGATTACATTAAAGTAACATTCTTCAGGGCGTCACGGTAGCTCAACCGGTAGCACAGGCTGAGTCCTTGCCACAGCGGCCACTGGTTCGAGTCTGACCTCTGGCAATTTGCTGTATGTCGTTCCCCTTCTCTCTCTCTCCCCTTTCACAATCTGCACTTCACTATCATAAAGGCATGAAAAGCCCAAAATATAAACATTCTTCCCATCTCATGTAGATATGGAACTATTTTCACTTGCACGAACACAAAACACACGCACATTAGACATTGATGAGGTACTTTTCAGGGATGAAACAGAATAGTGGGTTCTGTATCTAACAGATTTCCATTTGCTTGCATTCAAGGTCATAATGTTCCTTTGATACTGTCAGTAGTGCACAATCCTGTTTTTGTGTGTTTTTCTTGATTAGGAATGGTGTCGGTGTTGGACCTCATGCAGGGGGGTTTCCCCTCCAGAGCCCCCTTCCATGAGCTCTACAACATGTACAAACAGTATATGCCTGAAAAACTCACACGCCTGAATCCACGACTCTTCTGCAAGGTGGGATTGCACACATTGAATAGTTTTCACAAAATTAACTGTTGGTTTTAGATAATTATTGTTATAATCTGTTTCAAATAAAGCATAATTAGTGGTGCGACAAAAAAAGCCTAAATGACCCTTTTGGGAAATGATTTCCTAACATAAACAGCTTAGCGCCCTACATTCTTTCCACATTTAAAATATCTCAGTGTGACTTAATGTGGATGTGTGTTTCTGTAGGCTTTGTTCAAAGCTCTTGGACTAAATGACAATGACTTCAAGTTTGGATTGACCAGAGTGTTCTTCCGCCCCGGAAAGGTACAGAGAAGTCGACAGAATTGATGATGCATTAATGTATCAGGTCATTCTGCAGACCTGCTACACTATAAATATGTATGCCAAATGTGCTGAATTTGTATTTCTGTATTTGTGTCTTGTGTGCGTGCATCAGTTTGCGGAGTTTGACCAGATCATGAAGTCTGATCCAGACCACCTCGCAGAGCTACTGAAGAAAGTCAACCAGTGGTTGCTGTGCAGCCTCTGGAAGAAGGTCCAGTGGTGCAGCCTGTCTGTCATCAAACGTGGGTTAAATCTTCCGAACAGAACTTGTGATGTGCAACTCAAGCAGCACTATCCACAGTTTAGTTTAGGAATGATTTAGATTTTCCTTGTGTTTTATCATTTCTCTAACGGTCAAACTTTCGTGTGTCTTAGTTCGTTTTGGACCATTTTCCACACCTTGTGGTGGACATTGAAGAAAATATGTAATCATATTTAACATTGTCTTCATCTGGGTTTTGCACTATACAATGTGATGCACTATTTGTGTGTCTGCCATCATAGAGAGGGGACACTAGTAATAACAATCATATTAGTCTCCAGGAAAAAACTGTAAACAAGTAAAAAAAACAATAATTGAATAAAGGCCAGTGGCACAAGTTATTTTTGTTAGTTAAGCTATTTCACTTTCCAGTGGATGATGTATATGATGTGTATTTTATCATTTCCTTATAGTTTATTGTATTGCTCAGATAGCTATATTAAATCATACTTTATGCTTTTCCATTCCTTCCTGAATATTGAAAGCAGCAGCCTCCAGCAATACAGTGGAATGGAATAGAACTCCAATAGCAGTTACTTGAACCATTACACTTTGCCATGTTATTGATTTCCACCATTTAACAAGGTGCCGGCTGGGTTTTTCTTATTTGTGTAAAAGCATCAAATGAAATTGCATTAGAGTTATAGCAGAACGCTGACCACACATTCCCTGCATAAATGACCTGAGGAAATGAATGTCCCTGGTCCAGGTAATTTATTTCCTCCAACACCTCAGCTTATTATCACAGTTTTGTTTATGCGTGCGTGTGTGAGAGCATTTACATGCAATATTCTGCACGACTTGTTTTTGTGCCTAATCAATATGACCCATTATAGCAGTGTATACATAGCTGTTACAATAGCTGTAGTATCATTTGAGCCTTAACTTTTCAGGTACGTTTTTCTCATGCCTTTCTGATATTTATCTTAAAAAATATGATTGTTCTCGCCACCTTCCAACAGTTCGGAACAAGATGAGGTACAGAGCTCTGGCCTGCGTTAAGATTCAGAAGACAGTCCGCATGTGGCTGTGTAAGAGAAAGCATAAGCCACGGTGAGTGTCCTCCTGGTTCTTGTGCACACACACACACACACACGCTCACACACACACACACACACACACACACACACACACACACACACACACACACACACACATTAATGCATTTTACCGTTTGTCTGTGCCCTTTGCTCTCTTCTTTTTTTCTTTCAGTCTGTACTCTCTTGTGCTTTTTATTTATACTGATTCACGCTTGGTGGCTTTTGATGGCTTTCCCATATTGTGCATTTTGGAGTTCAAATCAATCTCGAAAGTCATCTGTGGAGAAATGATGTCTCACTGCACCGCTTTGGGAAATACCGCATGTCTTGCTGTATTGGGTGGTATTTGGAAAAAGGGGCCCTTGTGGAAGCAGCCATGCAGATGATGGGTTTTCAGATATATATTTTTTGATGAATCAGATCTTCATTGTGATTGGCAGTACGTGTACGGATGCATGAGGAAATGTTTTGTACAGGAATGTCCCGATCAAGTCATTTGATATCGAGTAGTTTCCGATACGGAGTCCCAATACTCTACTTCTAGTTTCCTTGATAATACAGCTGCAAAGTTCACACCTCAAGTACATTGAAGTTATTGAAATCTAAGCTTTGGCGTAAATCATGTGTGAGACAGATTACGTAAAAAACAAAGGATCGGATCGGGATCAATATCGATACGATGAGGTAAGAAATGCCTCGATCGGCCCAATACCGAACTTTGAGATCGTGTGGGGACATCCCTAGTTTTATACCAGCATACATGAAAAAAAAAGAAATAACTAAAAGGTGTTAAAGGCCTAAAGCTGCCATGTATTTCAGAGTAAAGCAGAATATGTGGTCAGGATGCAGCTGCGAGGGGAATTTAAAAAACGCTCTATAGTGGACATGCATGGGCGAACACGGAGTGGAAAGATGAACTGAACTGTAATGTAATGTAAAGAGCTATAAAGGACTGCTAGCCTCCACACACACACACCTCCCTCATTTGCATTATAGTCAAGAAACGCAGGATGGGGGGGAATAGGTAAATTAGAACAAGTTTTTGCCAACTTGTTTCAAAACACACTAACAGTCAAGTGTGATTTTATACTGTGTGTTTGATAGTTCAGGTTAGCTTGTCGTCCCAAATCACATTTGATTGGAATACTTTATGTTAAAAATAAAGTCCTCAAAAAGGGTTCAATATAAAGGGTAAGGTCCACTTTAGGGGCGTCTGAAATCATATTACAAGATTCTTCCGGGCATGTTGCAATATTTAAATACGATTACAGGTAAGAAGTATATACAACCTGTTGTTTTTACAACACTGTTGTAAGGGGTTAATCCCCCCCATAATTTGATCCCTGTTGTCACCTCTTTTAAGCAGTTTGAATAGAAAACTCCATATGGTCAAATTTGTTTATGACATGTTGTTTAAGTTTGCATTTTTCACTGTCATAGCATCGATGGTATGGTGAAGGTTCGAAACCTGAAGAAACACATAGAGCGGTTCAACAAGGTGGTGAATGGGTTGAAGGAGGGCAAGCAGGAGATGGCCAAACAGGTTCAGGAGCTGGCTGCCTCCATAGACACTCTGTTAGCAAAGATAAAGGTGAGTCTGTGTTCATGTCCGTCATATAACCCAAGGATCATTGCTCTGGTGATTTTGGAGCTGCTCGTGTTAACAGTTCTTCCAGGTGCTTTGAGCATGATACAGTGTGAGCAATGAAACATTTTGCTGTTCTTCTTTATGTGTTTATTCGGAGAAGACTTTTCAGGCTTTGCTTTGAGCATGAGTTCTCTACATTCACAGCTGTCGCTGCCCAGCTCAACCAGTCTTCTCCTGTTCTACATTATGCCCTTTCCTAAGTGTGCTGTGCCCTTTTCTCATGCTTTCTCTCAGGAATCGATATTTTCAATCCCCTCAGGATAAAAAGAAGAGCTAGGTGAAGAAGAAATCTGCTCCTCTCTAAGAATATAATTTAGAGAGACTGTTTTGCTACATTATCTAACTTGGTTAGTGAAATCCCAGCTCTCCCTGCGCAATAAGCGCCCGTCTTATTGGACCCTGTAGGTACGGCAAATCATCACAAACGCATCACGCTATCTGGGCACTGACTTCCCAGTAATGTTGTTTTTCTTGAAATTTTGTACAATGTAGTTACCTGAATGCTTTCAACAGATACGATTATAGCGCTCATAGGTTCCTCAGGTTTATTCAGCCTCTCCCCCTCCCCTATCTTCCTCTGTTAGCATATTGGAATCCGCATAGTCGACACTCATGGTGTTCTGAGTGCTTAGAAATTGCTCCTGGCATGGCGTCTCTGAATGAATAATGCATGAGAGGCCAATAGCCGTCATTCAGACCTCTATACGTCGGGGACAAGACCTTGTCAGCTTCCCTCCCTGTGTCACTGTTAGAGACTCACTCTAATGAATCTTCACAATGAGGTGACCTCTTCTGCCACCGCTGATTGTCTGACAAGTATAGTGGGGAATTGAACATTGTGGCTGCAGTGTGCAAATGACAGGCACAGTGTCAGTCGGTGTTTTCCTTTGATGCCACACGGTGAGATGGTAACGGTGGAGTGTGAGCAGAGTCAGGCTATAAGTGTCACTTCTCGAAAGATTTTCCCTTACCTGATTGAAAGTAAGCAACATTTAAGCACCTACTTAATATTAATAATGATGTTTAAGGCAACCCATGGCGTTGAACTCCACTGAGGCGTATGGCTCAGAATTGATAGGTTAAATGAAAAAAGGGTATGTTATTCATTTTGTGGCCATGACCTGCCATTGTGATCTTCTTCTTGACCCACAGGCCACAGTGATGAACTGGAAAGAGATTGACACAGAGTACCAGGGGCTGGTGAAACGCTCAGAGCAGCTGCTCTCCTCAATGCAAAAGAAGAAGCAGGAGGAGGAAGAGAGCGACAGGCTGAAACACATCGAGGAGGAGATGGACAAAGACAAGAAGAGCAGGGAGAAAGAAGAGCAACGACGCAAACAGGAGGAAGACGACAGAAGACTGTAAGTGATGGCGGAGGGGGAGGAGGAGTATCAGTAGAGATTTGAATAAATGCAATTGTAAAAGTTTGAAACTGTAAGTTGTCTGTCAGTCTTAGCAAAGATTTCTTCTCTCTAAACATTTTAGCAAATCGGAGATGGAGCTGAAGAGGAAGAAGGAGGAGGAGGATAGAAAAAAGAGAGACGAGGAAGAGAAAGTAATACAGGTTTGGACCAGACTAAAATGTTATATTTTTATATTGTTTTCTACTGTTGCACTTCTGCTAAAAAAAAATTGAAAGACGACGACATGAAAATAAAGACACGTCTTTTAAAACGCTCTACTGCGGGTAGATATAATTTATTTTTTGGTGCACATGTTTATGAACTCATGGCTCCCTGCAGTCTCTCTTCTAAGCTTTATGTTTACTCCAAATGAAGTAACTCTTACACCCCTGCAGCGACTGAATGCTCATACCCTGCCATTATAATCACATTTAAGATGGCCTCCTAGACTTAATCCTAATCCAAGACTGAGCTACGTATACCTCCATCGAGTCCGTCTCTACAGTATAATGTGCAGTATTGTTTGTGTTCAAATGAACCCTGTCACTGAATTATTACGGTTTCTCCTCATATTCTCAGGTTAAAAACTAAAAATGAACCGATGGATATAAAGTGGGTTCCCCACAGAAACTACAGATTGGGTTTGAAAATCATTTCAGTTCAACCTATTTATTTTTTATTAAAATAACTCAAGCTGAAACATTACAGTGATGAACACATTAATGCATCAATAATTATAATCCAATAATATAACACATATTATTATGAAATGGAAAGAAAGAAAGATGGGGAAAGGAAAGGAGAGACCCTGCCCGGAGGAAGCCCGAGGCCCCCGTCTGGAGCCAGGCCCAGAGGGAGGGCCCGACAGCGAGCGCCTGGTGGCCGGGTTTGCCACGGAGCCCAGTCGGGCACAGCCCGAAGAAGCTATGTGGTGCCTCCCATCCATCCATCCTGTGGGCCCACCACTCATGGGAAAAACCGCTGGGGTCGGGTGCGCTGTCACACGGGTGGCAGTGATGGTCAGGGACCTCGACGGACCAGACCCGGGCAGCAGAGGCTGGCTCTGGCGACGTGGAACATCACCTCTCTGTGGGGGAAGGAGCCGGAACTAGTGCGGGAGGTGGATCGCTACCAGTTGGATCTGGTGGGGCTTACCTCCACGCACAGTCTTGGCTCTGGAACCGTACTCCTGGATGGGGGTTGGACTCTATTCTTCTCCGAGTTGCCCAAGGTGTGAGGCGTCGGGCCGGGGTGGGGATACTCACTAGCCCCCGGCTGAGCGCCGCTATGTTGGAGTTTACCCCGGTGGACGAGAGGGTCGCCCCCCTACGCCTTCGGGTTATGGGGGGGAAAACTCTGACTGTTGTTTGTGCCTATGCCCCAAACCGCAGTTCTGAGTATTCGGCCTTCTTGGAGACCCTGAATGGAGCCCTGCAGGGGGCTCCAGTAGGGGACTCCGTAGTCTTGCTGGGAGACTTCAACGCACATGTGGGAAACGATGGAGACACCTGGAGAGGCGTGATTGGGAGGAAGGGCCTCCCTGATCTAAACCCGAACGGTCGTTTGTTGTTGGACTTCTGTGCTAGTCATGGAATGGCCATAACAAACACCATGTTCGAACATAAGGATGCTCATAAGTGCACGTGGTACCAGAGCACCCTAGGCCAAAGGTCAATGATCGATTTTGTAATCGTATCATCTGAGCGCGGGTGAACTGGGAATGTCTGGAGGAAGCCCTTGTCCTGGGGATCTTTAACTCACACCTCCGGCGGAGCTTTTCAGCCATCCCTGTGGAGTTTGGGGGCATTGAACCTGAGTGGGCGATGTTCAAAACCTCTATTGCTGAAGCTGCGGTGATGAGCTGTGGTCTCAAGGTCTTAGGTGCCTCAAGGGGCGGTAACCCTCGAACACCGTGGTGGACCCCGGTGGTCAGGGAAGCCGTCCGACTGAAGAAGGAGTCCTTCCGGGTTATGTTATCCGGGAGGACTCCGGAAACAGTTGCAGGGTATCGAAGGACTAGAAGGGCGGCAGCTTCTGCCGTGTCAGAGGTAAAGCAGCGGGTGTGGGAGAAGTTCGGAGAAGCTATGGAGAAGACTTTCGGTCGGCACCAAGGTGCTTCTGGAAAACCATCCGGCACCTCAGGAGGGAGGAAGCGAGGAACCATCCAAACTGTGTACAGCAAGGGTGGGACCCTGCTGACTTCAACTGAGAAGGTTATTGGCCAGGTGGAAGGAGCACTTTGAGGAACTCCTGAATCCGACTAACATGCCCTCTATGGTAGAGGCAGAGCTGGAAGCTGATGGGGGATCATCGTCAATTTCCCTGATGGAAGTCACTGAGGTAGTCAAACAACTCCACAGTGGCAAAGCCGCAGGGGTTGATGAGATCCGTCCAGAAATGCTGAAGGCTTTGGGTGTTGAGGGGCTGTCTTGGTTGACATGCCTCGTCAACATTGCGTGGAAGTCTGGGACAGTGCCTAGGGGTTGACAGACCGGGGTGGTGGTTCCCCTATTTAAAAAGGGGGACCAGAGAGTGTGTGCCAACTACAGGGGTATCACACTTCTCAGCCTCCCTGGTAAAGTCTACTCCAAGGTACTGGAAAGGAGGGTTCGGCCTGTAGTCGAACCTCTGATTCAAGAGGAACAATGAGGATTCCGTCCTGGTCGTGGAACAACAGACCAACTCTTTACTCTTGCAAGGATCCTGGAGGGGGCCTGGGAGTACGCCCATCCGGTCTACATGTGTTTTGTGGATCTGGAGAAGGCGTATGACTCCCTCGGTTGATACTGTGGGAGGTGCTGCGGGAGTATGGGGTGAGGGGGTCCCTTTTGAGGGCCATCCAATCCCTGTACGCCCAAAGTGAGAGTTGTGTCCGGATACTCGGCAGTAAGTCGGACTCGTTTCCAGTGAATGTTGGCCTCCGCCAGGGCTGCGCTTTATCACCAATCCTGTTCGGGATTTTCATGGATAGGATATCGAGGCGTAGTCGTGGAGGAGAGGGGTTGCAGTTTGGTGACCTGAGGATCTCATCGCTGCTCTTTGCAGATGATGTGGTCCTGATGGCGTCATCGGTCTGTGACCTTCAGCAGTCACTGGATCGGTTCGCAGCCAAGTGTGCAGCGGTTGGGATGAGGATCAGCACCTCTAAATCTGAGGCCATGGCTCTCAGCAGGAAACCGGTGGATTGCCTACTCCGGGTAGGGAATGAGCCATTACCCCAAGTGAAGGAGTTCAAGTACCACGGGGTCTTGTTCGCGAGTGAGGGGATGATGGAGCGAGAGATTGGCCGGAGAATCGGAGCAGCGAGGGCGGTATTACAGTCACTTTACCGCACCGTTGTGACGAAAAGAGAGCTGAGCCAGAAGGCAAAGCTCTCAATATACCGGTCGATCTTCGTTCCTACCCTCACCTATGGTCATGAAGGCTGGGTCATGACCGAAAGAACGAGATCACGGGTACAAACGGCCGAAATGGGTTTTCTCAGACGGGTGGCTGGCGTCTCCCTTAGAGATAGGGTGAGAAGCTCAGCCATCCGTGAAAGACTCGGAGTAGAGCCGCTGCTCCTTTACGTTGAAAGGAGCCAGTTGAGGTGGTTCGGGCATCTAGTAAGGATGCCACCTGGGCGCCTCCCTAGAGGGGGTGTTCCAGGCACGTCCAGCTGGGAGGAGACCCCGAGGAAGACCCAGGACTCGGTGGAGAGATTATATCTCCTCACTGGCCTGGGAATGCCTCAGGATCCCCCAGTCGGAGCTGGAGGATGTGGCCCGGAGAAGGGAAGATTGGGGTTCCTTACTGGAGCTGCTGCCCCCGCGACCCAATCCCGGATAAGCGGTAGACGATGGATGGATGGATGGATGGATGTATGGATGGATGGATGGATATTCTGAAATGGGCCTAATATGCAGAACGAGTACTTTTCCCCTTTGGACTTTAATGTTATGCTAATACTTGTATACATTTACTCAAGTAACGTTTTGAATGCAGGGCTTTTACTTAAGGGAAAGATTCGTCACCTCTGAATATTTTAAGCTATGTTATAGGAAAGTCAATCTCGGAAGTCAAACATGGTCTGCGATTTTCCATAATAATTTTGAAAACACAAACAGTGTTCAAAACAGTCCCTTCCTGTGACAGCATACCATTAACTTAACCTTAAAGCACATTTCATACTAACCTCACAAATGACCCATGGCTGCTAAGACTGTAGTATAAAGTATGTGCGTGTTGTAGTTAATAGGCAGGAGGAAGCAGGTTGGTGTGTTTCCCCTCAGTGGCAGACTCTGCCTGCTCTGAGTGAAACACTCATTTGGTCTCCCACAGCAACAGCTGGGTCGTGACATTGGTCGAATTCCCAGTGGCTCGCTTGCAGGCTCTTGATTGATGATTTCACTTCCTGCTGAGTTTCTCCTAACTAAGCTACGGTTCTGCTATTCCTGTGTTTTATTATCTCATGCCTCTTACTCTCATCTACACTTTGTCACCTTTATCTATCTCTGTACTCACTCACATTTCATTTGTCACTTTTTTGTGTAATTGCCATCAATTTCTTTCCTTTCTTTCCTGGTCTTATCACACACACACACACACACACACACACACACACACACACACACACACACACACACACACACACACACACACACCACACACACACACACACACACGCACACACACCTGTTTCTCTTAAATTTTGCCATTATGTGTCACCTTTCCCAACCATCCATTCATCCATCTGCTACACACCTTCTGTACATCTAACGCCGTCGTTATTCACACAAGGCCAGTTGGACATTTGCATGCAGTCATCTTTCCCCCCCTTTCTAGTAGTTAGACAGTTGACACCTGGCTGTCATAAACCATATGTCTCAGGAAACTGTCTGAAAAGTGTGTTTATCCACTGCTCCAAGGCTCAAAGCTGCAGCAGTAAACTTTCTAAGGGTGACTGCTGTGACTCTAATGACTTTTTACTCTGTGTTCTTTGCTATTTTCTGCTGTGTCCAAGGTTAGTCCGGCACTGTCGTGCTCCCTTTAAATGTTGTATCAACCTAACCTTATTTATCCATCCAGTCTTCAACTCTGCGGTATTCTTTTTCTTAAAGGGAAGCTCACTCAATTGAAGACTTCCAATGTAGCCTCTTATCCCTAAAATCAAATAACTGTAACAAATATTTCTGAACATGAACAACTTTTGCAACTTTTAGATCTGTTTCAATGTGTTTTTTTTCCCAGGATCCTCTTGTCAATGCACCTTATATTGTTTACATTTTTTGGAAAAGATGGTCAAATTCACTGGGAGAGATGGTGGTGATTTGGGGGTTTTGCATAAACTTTGTGTAATATAGTCAGAGCCATTTTGAGCAGAATGCAAGGGTGTCTATAAAATCTGCTTCACTAGCTATTAAGCAGCTCAACTTTCATACTGAGGCTATCACAATGTTAAGTATTGGTTCTCTTGCTTCACCCTGGTCATATAGCCCAGCTGCTGATTGGGCCATGTATGAATAATATATTATAAACTGGAGAGGCATTCATATTTAAGCTCCTCGGAGAAAAAGTATCCATTGTGGACTTCATTAGTGCCTTTCTTTAAAGGAGGTAGGAGATTAATGTATTTTAGATACACACACACACACACACACACACACACACACACACACACACACACACACACACACACACACGTGTACAAAAAATACATTACTCTCCTACCTCCTTTAAAGAAAGGCACTGTGTGTGTGTGTGTGTGTGTGTGTGTGTGTGTGTGTGTGTGTGTGTGTGTGTGTGTGTAATCTCAGAGCCTATTGGCTATACATTTGTTCTATTTAGAGATATTTATGTTCTATAAAAGAGAACATTTAAAAAGACATGGGATTTGAATCTGGGTCAAACTTATACAAAATGTTCCTACTGATTGTTTGTCTGTTGTTTTCCCAGTCTAGACCAATGTCCACTAAAGCTTCATTAGCAGCTCTACAACCTGGATAAATATGTCTAATCAGGATTGGGCACACAGCAGAGCTCTAGTTGTTATGAAGGGTCTTGCACACTAGCCAGCATCCGTATTTAGACAGGATCTAGGTTAATGTTGATTTTATAAGGAGCCATTCAAATCTATTGTGTGTTTACAGGCCGAGGTGGAGATTGAGCTGGCTCTGGAGCGTGAGGAGCAGGTCCAGCGCACCACCATAGTGGAGCAGGAGAGAAGAGACAGAGAGTTAGCCATGAGAATCGCTCAGAGTGAGGCAGAGCTCATCACCGAGGAGGGGCAGATGGATGCTAGTCTACGCAGGTATTGTACATGGGAACACAATGCACACCTTTTGATACATGAACAATAACCTTTAACAAAATGTAATTTTCACCTCAGCATGCGTGTGTAACTGCATTTTTCCTGTTGCTGTGTTTTCTCCCAGTGACGATTCTCTTTCAGACCTTCCTATCTCTTCATTCTCAGCCAGAGCCATGTAAGATATCGGCACAGGTTCCTAAACTGCCCAAGTGTACCTAACACCAACAATAATCACTCCCTCGCTGTCTGTCTTACCTCCGTCGCAGTCATACATGTCTCAGATGCCTGAAATAGATGAAGGATTATACCAGCAATGCAAAGCCAATGAAAAGAAATCCTTTGATATGAACAAATCACCTGTCAAATTTAGATGTCTTGTATGTGTTATTTGTATGTGACATGAATCATGAGATATGCCATTTAGAGGATGATTATGTGAGATAATTGCTTTCTCAAAAATGAAGATGGCACTCCAAATCATAAATCAAAGGTGGATTAGAATGTGCCTTATATGATCTTTTTGTTTCTCTGATATTAATTGGCTGTGCATGAGTCTGCAGTGGACAACGCTTGCATGCGTCCTCTGCAGTGCTGGTGCACAGAACAAGCTTGTGAGCTTGACTGTTTATGTGCTTCCGCTGACTCATACATTGAGTTGTTAGTCATTAGTTAGGTGTTTATGTCCTCTGGATACATGTTTTATAACTTGCTTTATATCTGTCTGATAATTACGTAAGCAGTTTTAATGTAGGTCTTAACTCGCTCACCTCCTAGCTTAAATCTTATTAACTATATCAGCTTTTAATTGCCAGGTGTTACTTGTCTTTGTCTTAGCTACTAGTGAAGATTGCTTTTAGTAAATATCTCACCTGCCGAACGTATCCTCATACAACGCCTTGTATGACGTCTTGTCCTAACCCTAACCCTAACCCTAACCCTAACCCTAACCCTAACCCTGCCGCTAGTTAAGCATGTTAGCTGCGTAACAAAAGTATGTTCCAATAAGTCAACGCTGACTTTTGGTCTCACACGGGACACAAACAACGGTGTCCTGGGTGAAAGTGTTCCTTGGACTTTGTTGCTCTTAAAATATATACTATGTCACATGACTTCTTTAGAGGAAAACCTGCACATCCCGGCTCACAATTACGTGAGTTACTCGATTGCGTGGGTTATTACACGAATTATAGTGCATTGCTTTATCGTAGGTATAAATAGGAACAGTGATTGAGAACTGCTTGACTCAAATGGTTCCCATAGTTACCTACCATGGGAACAAATGTACCTTGCACACTAGCTGTGTTGGAAAATCACTCCTATGTTCATCCACCATTCCCTATACAGGGAGCACACAAAGTGCACAATGTACTGATTAAAGAGTGATTTTAAACGCAGCCATTGATTCTCATCCAAACACAGTTTATAAACCCTCTTCACACTGTGTAAGTGGGAGTGAATTCCCTTAACCCCACTCTGTGTTTAAAGCCAGGAGAAGTTCTCTCAAGGCCTGCATGGGTCTGATCTGCAGACCCGGTGAGCACAAAATTACATTTGATCCAAAAGCCTGTAATCTTATCAGTGTTGGCTCGGGCATCAAGGTGCAATGGTGCAAGTCTCCTACTGTGAGTCAGCTGACCCCTGGAAACCAAAAGGAGATGTGTTGCAAGAAAGAAGCTCCAAAGGTCACGTGTGTCACATGTGCACACCACTGAGCTTTAACCGCATTAAAGCCTGCGTGCAGTGGTACATATTGGCTGGCATTGTTGGCGTAGTAGCTAGAGGACCACCTCCCTTCCTCTACAATCATCCATTTACTGTTCACCCGCTGCCAAAAGCAAAGCCCTGGGCATCGCTTCATTTCCACATCTTCTTTCTTTGGCTGCAGCGAAAAGTAAAAACTCCAGCCGTTCAATCACAATCACACTCTGGCACGTCTCAGGCAGACTGACGATGATCCTGAATCATGCTTCCAGTCAGTATGAATTATAAATAGTAATGGTAATCTGGCTGATGATTCGTTGATCAGTAATCCTCTTCTCTGAGATATTAGCAGCTATGCCGACTGTAAATAGAGGAGGTAAATCCTTCGCATTATTGAATTAGCAGCCTCAACTCAGCGGGGAAGCTGGACACGGCTGACATGAGCTTAGACTTGCTGCAGCAGTAACATAAGTAGTTGAAACTCTGCAGCACTAGTTTGATTCACGCATCATTTCACCTTTTATTCTTCAGTAAAATGTCTCATTCCTGTTCAAATAAGCCTGGAAGAAAACACTCAAAATGCCAGAGGATGTAAACCGGCATCTGGCAAGTAACATTAGAAGAGCTTTCCATCGTTTTAATTGGAGTTGAAACAGTAGGCTGCGATGATATGGACAAATTCTGCTCTTCAGCTCCCCTGCTGACCGGCCTCTAATGTGAATTTAATCGGCTGAGACAATGGGGGGGGGGCATGAAAGAAGTTGGGCATCGGTTTTCATTTCTCACTAAGGGCCTTTCCTTTTAATATTCATGTATTTTGTCTGCCATTGAAATTCAACATCGCTCTACGCTTGAAAATGATTACATCCAGGATGATTACGCATCCAATGTTGCTCACTGCGTTTCTGAGGAGCTGTTGCTGCTGTTCTTTCAGAAATTGACACCTCCCTGATTGTGAAACTAAATTATATTCAGCGCTGAAAAATAAAGATCTGTTACTCCCACCCTCTCTCTCTCTCTCTCTCTCTTTCACTTTCACTCTTATTTGTTCCTGGCTACAGGGGTCCTCAAGTGCAGGCAACCAAAGCTGCTGCCGGTGTGAAAAAGTATGACCTCAGCAAGTGGAAGTATGCTGAGCTGCGAGATGTCATCAACACTTCCTGTGGTGAGAAATCCCGAACAGATCAAGGCGGTAGAGCTCTCAGTAAAATGTACGATACAACTGTTTTCCCTCCTTCAAACCAAAAGTATTTACAGTTTTCAGTACCTACAATAAATAGTTCAGCAGCAGCTCATGTTTTGGCACTTTTGCCACCTACATTTTTTGAATAGCCAGAGTGAGTGTAAAAAAGCTGAGGCTGCAGCTGTACAGAGTGTGGACACAAGCCTGAAACATGAACAGAGCGATCTGAGGATGGTCCCACAGCTGCTACGACTCATCAGCATGCGTTTTATTGGAGAGAGGAAATTATCAGCATCACCGCCCTTCCTAGTCATTCCCCGCCAACCCTCTCCTAAATCAGCATGAGAAGCAGATGCCTTTCTGCTTTCATACTTGTCATTGCCTTTATGAATGCCACTGTATACAGTACTCTGATAAGTGTGAGGGACTCTGATATCCCCCTGTGGGATTCCAAGGACATCTGCTTAATTTGTGGAACTCATTTGCTTTGGTGGTTTTCAAAATCGAACTGATTATAGACTTACGTTCACCAAAAGCACTGAGTGTTGGGAAAAATACAGCGTGAGCCCCGAAACTCTTCATTATACTACGTTATATTGTAACTTAAAATGTTGCACGACTCATCTCCAATACATTATGCTTTATTCCCTAAATGTTTCCCACTAGTATTAGAGTTATTTTCCAGTTTCTGTATATACACGATCCATCAATTAGCCGAGTTATGTGGCTTTAAAATCACTACAACATCAAATGATATAAACTATATTACAAGCATCCTTTTAAAATAGTTTAAAGAGTACAATATGTCCTTCTAATAGATCAAATATTGACAAGAAAAGTATAAGTAAATTAAAAGATGTACAACATTAAAACCAGCTTTCTAAAACCTGCGTCATAAACTTGAAGTGTGGGGTTTTTAAATAAATTGGTAGTTAAAGACTGGAAGGTTAAAATTAAAGATGCAATCCTTTCGCATTATGCAAAATATAGAATCCAGGGTTTTTGAAGCATTACCTTTTTTTTTTTTGCTTCAATTTTGACCTTTTGTTCATCTGTAAAGTTCATGGAAGAAGAGATATATGGATTTCTTTTTAAAGCATGTGGAATTGTTCATTTCAAGACATTAATATTATATTTTACTTGAAAAACAAGGGGCAGAGACCAGTCAACATGCTGTGGCATGGAAGTAAATACTTAGGATGATAGTCATACTTGTATTCCGTAAATCTGACCTTGTTGCATTCGTCTGAGCGCTCACTGTTGTCATGTTGTGTGTACAGACATTGAGCTGCTGGCGGCCTGCAGAGAGGAGTTCCACCGCCGTCTGAAGGTCTATCACGCATGGAAGTCCAAGAACAAGAAACGTACTGATGACGGAAGCGATCAGAGGGCTCCTAAATCTGTCACCGACTACGGTTAGTAGAGCCATTGTTCTCCGTATCATCCTCTTGCGCTAAAGTACTTTCATTGAATGCATCACCTGTGGGTAGGAACACAAAGGTGTATATTCACAAACACGGGCACATAAACATACCCTACCTTTCACACATGCACACCTTGCCTCATGAAGTCACAGGTGACAAGTGTTTAGTTTCACCATGTTTGCGTCACTGGCAGGAAATAATGACCTGCACACAAATAACCTGCCCGTGTTTTCTAACATTCAATTAGCCGACGAGACGCCAAGGCCCGGAAATGCAGCTGCTGTCTGTCCGGCTCCGTCAGAAATATTTGTTCTAATTAGCAAGAAACTGCCAGCCATGCCTCGACAGGCTCAATAGCTGCTGGTGTGACAGCTCGCTTTGCTCATTTCAGCCTCAACTCAACCGAGCATGGTCTGTGCCACAAACACACACACGTTATTTAGCTCATTTAAAGCTCACTGGCGCTCGGCATTGCATTTCTTTTTTTTCATCTTTAAAGCAAATGTTAAGTTTGATGTGGGGGATGGGAACTTTAGATTCACTGTTGCTTCTACTTTCACTATATTTACTCGCCTTTCTATTTTGAGACGATAGCTCATGAAAGCCTTACTGGCTGTGCTTTGTTTGCCTTATACTTGGATGCTGTCTTATTATCAAGGCTGTTTCATAACAGAGCTAAAAGATGCTTTACCTGGCTTCTCCATGTGATATTTACTCGCCCATTTGTGATCGTTTTGAAAGCTTTATACTTTGTTTTCTGCCCCACTCACTAGCACTATAAAGTTATTGAAGACCAAATGACAGATGCTTCGTTGTGAATGCTACTCCGGACAACAATCTTCACTTTAAATATAAAATTCATCTTTTAACAATCTCACTCCCATCGCAGCTGAACAAAACCCAGCTCCTCCTATGACGGCGCAGCATCAGGAAGTGGCCATGAACCGCCAGCAGCGATATTTCCGCATTCCTTTCATCCGGCCCGCAGACCAGTACAAAGACCCGCAGAATAAAAAGAAGGGCTGGTGGTACGCCCACTTCGATGGGCCCTGGATAGCCAGACAGATGGAGCTTCACCCAGACAAACAACCAATTGTGTTGGTCGCAGGTGAGTCGGCAGCTTTTTGTGATATTATAACAGAAAGAGCATCTCTGGAACATCCTGGTTATGCATTGCTTTGTATTCAGTCTGAAATTCACCTTTTATTGTTGATCAGAATATCCACCCGATTATTCAGTTAATCATTTAGTCAAAGGTTCTTGACCTTTTTCGCTTGAAACGCCATTAAAATTACAATTCCTTAAAACCAAAAATGTGAGATTACATCAATAAAATAATTGTTCAACACTACTTGATACGCTTCATATACAGGTATTTGGTGATTAAATGGATGACGATACTTGTACACTACACATCAGTAAACCTGTCCTCATTCGTCCACCGCTCAGGGAAAGACGACATGGAGATGTGTGAGCTGAGTCTGGAGGAGACGGGTCTGACCAGGAAGAGGGGGGCCGAGGTCCTGCCCAGGCAGTTTGAAGAAATCTGGGAACGCTGCGATGGAATTCAGTACCTCAAGAAAGCCATCGAGAACAAGCAGGCCCGCCCCACGTACGCCACCGCCATGCTTCAGAGTCTCCTCAAGTGAGCCACAGCAGCGAGATAAGCGTCCTGAAACATGACCCTGATACACAGACTCACAAACATGCACATTCTGGGGCAGCGCGGCGTACCTGCGGTTTGTGGGATGAAAAGAAGTAACCACAGAGAAAGATGCTCCCTATTCAATCTCACTGTAGGCACTCATCTCCTTTTTTTAAATACCGCTATGTTCTTTATTTTCACTTTTTATATCTATATTTTGCAGTGCAGCAGCTTATTGGTGTAGCGTTAGCATTTCAGTCTTTTTCTCCATCTATGCTTGAATGGAATCTCCCACTGTGAGGCCTTAAAATCACTGCATTACACCCAGGAAGTCTTAACTGGTGCGTAGCTCGTCTAGCTGTTAACCTAAAAACCTCAATGGTCTGCAATAGGGACAATACATTATGAGGAGACAAAAAAGCATATGTAGATTTAATAGTGTGGAACAATCTCGTCTTTCAAGTCATACTTTATGGTCTATATTTATATTATATACACATACAGTATATATATATATATTTCTATAATTATGTTATACTGTGTTTCATAATAGATATTTTATTTCTATCTACTACAAGTTTGACACAAAACTAAAAAATAGGACAATCATGTGATAACAAATTCCATAGAATTTACTATTTAAAGTTTAAATCATTTGAAGAAGTGTTGGGTTTATAAGCATCATAGAAATGTCATCTTTTGATCCACCTTTTTATTTTCCTGCTGCGTATTCAACTCTAACTGTTAAAATCCTGGAAAAAGGGAATCTTTTATTTTGTATTGTTCATTTGTTACGCAAGAGGGAAACGTAGAAGTTAGATTCATGTTTGCAGTTTTGTGGGTTTGGGGTTGTTTTGCAGACAATGTGTTTTGTGTGTGTGTGTGTGTGTGTGTGTGTGGGTTATGCGTGTTTATTCATGTAATACTTAATTCAAATCATTACTTGAGTCCTGTCCTGTGTTGGTTTGATCAGGAACATTTAAGACATCTCATTGGACAACCATGCGATACCTTTATTTAGGCTCAGACTTAATTACTGAAAGATTCAGTAGCCGACTGTAACTAATGATTAACTCTCAAAATTAGATCTGGTTGTGAGTTGGCCTTTGCACTGGATTACTCTAGAAAATAAATGTTTGCCCCCATGTTCTTGGTTGCTTTTTCTTGCTAAGCTGCTATAGATAAGTGATAAGTGATAACGAGTTAAATCTGCGGTCAGTGCTCTGGAAATGGATCGGACATCCAGAAGCGAACAAGATTAGCGTGTAGAAAAATTAAACAACAAATGCTAACGTGCAGCTGGTGTCGTCACTGAGCTGAGGTCAAGTGGATTAAAACAGACTTAAGGTTCTCTTTATATTTAAAGTGTTGCTGCCTTTGGTGAATTAACATACAGCAATAGATGATTATAAAAACACTGATGAACCATAAGTACAGTGCCCTCCAGAATTATTGCCACCCCTTTAGTAAAAATGAGCAAAACAGGCTGTAAAACGTCTTTGCCGTTTATCGTCTTGGCCTTTCACTCTAAATATTCTCAACATTCTTACGTTAAGTGGCTTAGACATGTTCGAGTCAAAAAACATCACATTTTTTAATGCAAAAAACATTTTATTCTTTGCTTTTCAATGCAAAATGTGTAAAAAATCCAGATCTCAAAACACAAATGATTAGTTGGAAGAGTTGTTTTGAATAGGACAGACTGATAAATACAGTTTAGCAGCCAATACTTCTATAAACAATAAGTCATGACCCAAGTCAACAGCTTATACATTCATTCTCTTTTTGGGACACGACAATGGTAAAGTACAGCATTAAAATAAACAACATTTAACAGTCTAAACTGAAGATACCACCATGTGTATCGGTTTGTAGATAATAAATACCTCATTGTGAGGAAAGAACAACCTTTGCAAAGGATATACAGGAAATGTTCCTACCATTCAATATATAGAATAAATATGAGGTTCCACTTTAAGACAACCTAAGTCGCTTTCACCTTGATATCCATAGCTCTCTGTCCAACAAGACACTTTGATCACTATGAACAATTAATTTCAATACTTTACTGGTCTACCGTACCCGCACATGTACCATAGCATCCCATATACAGTTAAACAGCAACTTCAGTCTTTGCTAGCTCGTGTGTGTCTCGCTGTGTCGGCGGCTCCTCAGACCGACAAGGTGCCTTCAAACCATTTCTTCAAAACATTCGTTTTCTGATGCCCTTAAAAGACAGCATGTTCTGGATTCATTTGGTGGTCGCCACGTCTACGAGAGACAAGAGGGAGGATGAACAATGTCTTATTCCAGTGGAATTATGCAATAAATTAGAGAATAACCTCGTAACTTTATCTACAAGATATTTGTATTTGAGTCAATCAAATATTTACTTAAACACAAGAAAGGGACTTTTTTCATTGCAGAAGCACTGAGACTTTACTACATGGAAATCATTTTAAGATTAATATTTGATCATTTTCCTTTCAATTATTTTTAGATCATGTTAAAGCTATTGCTCAGAAAGTCTAAATTGATTAGGTTTGTAAGTGAACAACAAGCAAATGCGGCATCAGTCACAGGTGTTTTACCTTCGTACGCATCACAGTGCTGTAAAATATTTGATATAAAAAGGTTATTGTTATTAAATATCCGCAAAACTACACATATTTATGTCTAAAGCACGGGGTCTCTGAAGGTCCCCACGATTTCTCCCTTTAACTTTTCTGGTTTAACTTTGTATCTTTAAATCTACAAAATCAATAACCAGGTTGTTGCTCGTCATCCTCACCTCATTGTGTGGTATACAGTGATGGAAGTCCACCATTTCTGAGACTAACTTTTCTGATCTTGTTGTGTAGAGTTGTCTGGGGATCTGTGGAGACAGTGAGTAGACAGTGTTAACATTAATATATCATAGAACCCAGAGGCAACGTGAACAAAAAGCATCTCCGATTTAAGGATCGGCCAGAAAGAAAGATCTACCGCAGGAGGTTATAACGACAGCCTCTACTGCAGAGTTCAGAGTTGAAACTATACACCGTTGTTGGATTCAAATCTCCAAAGTTGTGGATAGTGTTAACCTTAAAAAGGTTCTAAAAAATGTTTTTCTGATGTGGATCAAGGCCTTTAAGCAACTAGTGAAAGTCCTTGATCTACATTTCCCATTAATGCCACTAAAAGATCAGACGGTTTGTATCTAGAACTTTGAATTCAACATAAAAGTTGACAAACGGAGGATGAGAGGAAGGAAAACAAGCCAATTATTTGCTGAGAGTTTGTTAGAGCGTATTAGTTCATATTACTGGAGTTGAGATAAGTAGTTTAGTCATTTAGTGCACATAAAGCACCGTGTACCTCAATACTCAGATGTATGTTTTCAATTGAGGCAAAGTATTCTCGTTCAGACTCTTGGGATTGGGAAGAAGCAGAGCTCGGAGGGTATGGCAATGTGGACACTTGAGTTAAGACACCATCATCATTCTCAAATACGGGGTTCACCCTCAAAGTATTCTCAAAGGCATAGGGAGCAAGGCTGTGCCTACAATGTAAACAGGGGGGGTGAATAAATATCAAGTAACACCTTGACACAAGAAACGGTTGAAAATATGAAGAGAAAAGAGGCTTGTACTTACACCAAAGTTACAGCCTTTATGGACTTTATACATTTCTTGTTAATAAATAACAAAATGCCAATGACGGCACAAACAAAGCAGAGGCTTCCCACGAGGCATGTTATAATCAGGGGAGGGTCGAGCGGCATCGACACCAGCTCGTCGCAGCGCTCTCCGTGGTAGTGCCAGTATTTACCTACAGGGCATCTGAAAGAGATGAGAGACGTATATAGATTAGAGAGAAGCAGCCTGTGAGCACTACACAACAAAGTGAACATAATATGACTTCTACCTCCTGGAAAATAGTGCAACTTTAATAAACACCTAATGATGTAGTCATAAATATACATACACCGAGTAAATCACAGATGCTTTCTTCATAATTCCATGTTTCAATATCAAACTAGGGAAGCAAGATGATCTCTACATGCTTTTTCATTCTTCAAAATGAATGTTGTTCTCACAGTTTTTATTGGTGTATTTAAGAAATGTCAGACGTCCAAGATTAATGACTGCTAAACAGAAATAATAAGTGCGAAAAACCAATACATACACAGGATCCTCTGCACAGCATCAATGGTTAGTTAACACTGTGAGAATGTGAAGTGTGGGGGATGCAATTTTCAGCAGTCAAATCTTGAACGTCCTTGAATACACCATCAGGAAAGAGTTTCCAATACAGTCCATGCCTGTGCTTCAAATGTCTTGCATAAAGATAGTTGCAAGTTACAGTGGTGAAACAAATGTCAAGTAATGGCTGCCAAACAGAAAGGAATTTGTTCAGACTTAAGTTAGCAGTAATATAGTACATTCTCTAGTTAACAATGCAAAACCTTTAAACAAGCCGAGGTCACGCCATTTGTCTTTTTCTTTCATTCGTCAGCTTTCGTGTACCTGCAGGTGGCTCCGTGCCCTGGGATTATTTCACACAGGCCTTCATTCAGGCAGTAGTCCAGCTGCAGAGCGCAGGTGCTCTGACACGGCAGGCTGTCTACGCTGATGTAGCCCGGATCGCACATGCACTCTGCCTCTCCGCTCCAATGGTTTACCCCGCAGTGTGAAAACTCGTTGCAGGCCAGGAACTTACAGGGGTCTGCTTGGTCAGCTGAAAACCAACATAGGAGAGAGGAGAGGAAGAAGGAGTAGAAGAAGTAGAGACCAGAGAGAGAGAGAGAGAGGGTGGCTCATTAATGTTAAACGCTGTGTCCACCCGATTTGATTGAAGTGAATGATTGTGTCTGCTTTCAATACGGTGCGTTTAATAAGGTCACTGAAGTCATGAACTCTTCCATCACATTTTTACTACTGCGCGTCGCCTTCAGACTGTAAAAGACAGGATGCGTGTTGTGGACACGTACTCTGACCTTTTGGCATGAAGGAGCATTTAAATGCACGAACAGATTTTGTGCATTTTTCCCTGCATGAGATGTCTACATCCTGTAATCACATAGGATGCAACAGAGATCCTACTGAATAGAGCAAAGACATTTCACCTGGTTCTACTTCCAAGGAGCGACTGTCGATCTCGATGTCGAGCCGTTTAGATGCCGCGTTGCAGAAGTCTTCGAGCACACAGTGAACCGCTTCGGTGACATTATAAGGTAATGGTTTGTCCAGTTTCATCTTGCTGTTCACCACAACGCTGCCGTTCCTGAAGTTTAGAACTTCCAGCTGCTTGAATCCAGTCAAATTGGATTGCAGATATGGTAGAAGCTGTGAGGAAGCAAGAGGAAAGCAGATTATTAACATTTTATTTCATCCGTTACTAGTCTTTATTTGAAAAAGATTAATCTTCTGTGCAGTTAGTGATCAGTGAGGGAATATTCCTGGAAAGCAACACTCAAGCAAGATTTCATCTAACAGGGTAAAAAGGGAATCAATCTCAATCCTAGGACAAAGATTCTAACGTAGATATCTAGGTTAATGAAATTATGTCAGACTCATGTCAGTGTCAAGCGTCAGTAAAGATCTGCATCCTCTGGAGAAGAAGACCAGGGCGGCAGAGACCACATTTACCTGTGGTTTTACTTCCACAACGACAGGACTGAGGTTGTCGTAGCTGATTTTGAATTATTCAGGTCACATTTTACAGTGAGAATGCTATGAATAGTTCATAATTAAATTTTGATGTAAGCATGAAATCCTGCCATTACTGCGCTGACTGTGTAATTAGATCGAGAACATAATTAGGGTTTGGCATTAAGCATTAATATAAGAACACAGAACGTGCTATTTCTAGTCGAGGAAAAGCATGAGAAAACATGGTAGATGAGACACTTAAAAAGACTTGCATGATATCAAAGCTATCACAATTTCAAAAATAAATCTATAATATATGACGTTTAGAAAAGGCTTTTATTTTAAGTGCCTCACAGTAACATGTGCATGCTATATTGTCGGGTTAAGTATCTCTGCATTATCCCACCTACACTGCTCTACAAAGCCAAAACGCAGTACCTAAATAGCTAACATTGAGAATCTTTGACTTTATGACATCTGTTTTATCATATATCAATTATTGGGCCACACAAATGTGCAAGTTTGGAGGGATTGAAATATGGTAAAAAATCAACTGCAGTGACACTCCAGCAACTACTGAGCTGAAGCCAATTTAAAAACACTTTCTGCTGCATGTTTCCTCTAATTGGACCAACATTTGAGTCATTTGCATTCGTTTTACCATAAAAGTAGCAGATGAACTAGTCTCGCTAAAAGTGAGTTAGCCTAGCTTAGCAGAGTAGCAATAACTTCCATGTCTGCAGCCTCTGACTTCAATATAGTTAACATGATTTGATATGGTTACGCAAACACTATCTTAAAATCACATATTCAAATGTAAAAAAGGCATAGAATTAAGGCATTACAACGTACAACACACAGAAAACATCTGTGCATCCCCATTACAACTCAGATCTTACAACTTTCCACATTGTCCAGACTTGTAGCTCAGCCAATCTTTCAAGACTATGGACTCACACTGATTTAGACGGGGAGGAAGTCAACCAGGCCAAGTAATGGACCCACATCAATGTTCATCGATCTGAACCGCTCTCCTTCCAGCCACTTAACGTTCACTACAGCTGAGGCAAACATCAAACAGCTGCAGTGTGAGAGGGAGAGATTACGATGCTTTAGCTGGCCTGGCTGTCAAGCAGGAGATAAGAGGCCTCCAGGAGCTCTGCTCTGATCGGGTTACTTCACTTATCACTGGCAGACAGTATACCGGGAGCTAGTTCCCTATAGCTAATAGTCTCTGAGAAAGCACACGAGGATCCAGCATCCCAAACAAATAGGTAACAGCCGGCAGTACAAATGGACACAGAGTTTGCTGTTTGGTCATCCATTTGTGTCAATGCAAAATGTCAAGCGCTGACACATACACTGCAGATTAGATACCAATCTGTAGCTCTGTTGCCCTCCGCACAAGGTCAAAGCAGAGTCCTTTCACAAAAACAAACCTCAGTGCAGTCTGTATTGTGAACTAAGGAACAATACTGCAGACAGCGTGACACAAACGCAACCATAATTTCAGTCTCTGAAATGGGCACAAATGCTTCTCTGAGGTTACACTTGTATCTACTGGTTCTTGTTTGAGAAAACCTGACGATACGTCCCTTCTCTCAAGTCGAGAACATTTTTATACAAGTCACAAAGAATATTATGCTGCCATGAAAATGGGTTACCGTGGAAAATAAAGTCATTCCAATCTCCATGTCCAATTTTATTGGTTGCTTCACAAACCAGTAGGTACAGGAGTAATAGAGGCAAACATTAGGAATTGCAAGCCACTGTAGGCTAATAGTTCATATATATGTATACATATATATGAGAGAAAGTGAATGTACAGTGGGGTCCAATATCCAGCAAAACATTATGTCCATTTAAATGGGCTGCAGAATATATATTATTTATTCAGTATTGTTTCTGCTTTTCAGTGTTTTATAAACCAGCCCAGGCCAGTTCAAAAGATGTGTTACTTCTTTGCCTAAATAGCCCATTTAAAAGGAAGTTATACTGACTATTCCTAATAGGATAGTAAGAATAGACATACGGCAAATACTTACCAGCTCAAACGTCTGACCACATTAGTTTTTTGCCAGGAAGCTAAATACGTCCATTAATGAGGAAAGCTGAAGTAACCACGGTTTGGGCAACCATTAAAGATTGGAGATGGAGTGTTATTTTTATTATTGATTTGGATTTTGCACCTGTAATATGCATCCGTGTGTGTAATGTGTGTCTATGTATCCCTACTACATATTGTATCCTCTGGTCCAGTGCAGACATTGTTTATTTCTATGTATATGCCATGAAAACTAATTGGAAACCTAAAACTTAAATTGAGAAAATGATGCATTCTGTGTCAGAATACAAAAAAACAGATCCAATTCATAACATGAATCATCAAAACCTCAACTTTTCACAGTCTTGTACTTAACTATAACAAATAAGCAAAAATCCTTGAAAAATTAAAAAAAAAAAAAAAAACACTTTATGAAGTGTTTATCTGAACTGAGAATATCATAAAAAGAAAAACCCAGAGTGAATCATAAATATAAGCCCACCTGTAGTAGCACACATTCCCTCTGCCCCTTGGCATTGCAGCAAACACACAATCCAATTTGTATCGAGGCACCTCCTCGGTTTGAGGCCGAGGCCTTTACATAACACAGATTGCCGGACACGCGCCTAAAAATATGTCCTCGGGGGAAGCCATGAAACTAAATAAGGATGTCAAGTGATGCTTCTTGCTCTGATGCACACTAATAAGGCACCGGTTCCTCAACCTACTCGCCAGCAGCTAATGCACATTTTAAAACTCTTATTTAAAAGAAAAGAAAACAGCAATGTAGCCTATTTGCCATAACAAATGGAACAAAAGGGAACATTCCCGCAGTGGATAAAAATATGTGCATTTACACACAAATGCTCCGAGACAAAATTACCTCGACCAATCTGTGATCTATTTTATTTCATTGCCTTGTTGCCTACAGTAGTACATACAAATAGTATGTCCAGAACACCAACATGCATACAGATGTAACCTGACTGATGTCGCACTAAGCCGATTGGAACCACTTATAGCACAATGTGTGTGGTGCTGGAACTGAGCAGAATTACTTAAAGCTTCTTACCACAAGTCACAAACCTCCTACAGTCCTACAATGACTAAGGCAGACCCCGGTCTCATGATTCAGACTACCCATGGCTAGGTTGCTCTCTACCATGTACAAAGCAATACAGTTTTACCAACACAAAGTGCACGACGCTGCTTCACTTTCCTTTTAGTTTTACTATTATCACGTTATTCAGCTCCACATTAATTTCATTCATTCACTCTGCAAATCTATCTTTAAGGCTTCGAAACATGCACAAAAACACACTGGTCAATGTCATAAACACACATATCAGCAACACATGTACAAAAAAATTATAATTTGGATTTTGTTGGTAAGAAACTATCTAGCTTAACTAGACTTACACTGTGCACATGAACACAAACGTATAGCTCCACAACTGAAAGATAATGACGAGTGCGTGCTTCACGATGATACAAAGCAACTTCCACGAGCAGCATCTCTGTAGTATATCACATCAGAGAGCTGGTCTCTACAAAGGAATGACAGATGTGTTGCTTACAATGCCGTTCCATAAATTAATAATTTAACATTTTGGGAAACATGCTGGTTTGCTTTCTTGCCAAGAGTTAGATGAGAAGATTGACACCACTCTCACTATCTGTGCCCACTTAGTATGAAGCTCCAGCCAGCAGCCAGTTAGCTTAGCTTAGCATAAACACTGCAAACAGCTAGCCTGGCTTTGTGCAGAGGCAACAAAATCCACCACAAAAGTTGAAGTGTAGAAATGACGATTTGTGATTTTACAGGTTGTCACGTTGCCGGACTATTTCTTGGCGGGGCACTTCCAGAGGTTTTGTTGTCACCGTTAGGTCGACATGATCAGAAACCACAAAGAGCTTTAGAAGAACTGTTAGGGGAGATTTTTGGACAAAGCCATGCTAGCCATTTCCTCTTGTTTGTCTTTATGCTAAGCTAACTGGCTGCTGGCTCCAGCTATATATTGAATCAAAAGATATGACACTGGTATCAATATTCTTTTGTACTGGTAATTTAGACCATTTTGCATGTTTACCTCTTTAAATTTATTTATTTTTTCAGAAGCCTCTTTTGAGTTTATAGCCCAGAAACTTTGACAAATTCCTTGCAGACACAAATTGTACAAAATGACATGCTGAAATATATCAAACAGAATCGAAACAGTCCCTGAAAAAGCCAAAAGTTTAGCACAATTCAAAAAAAATTAAGGCAAAACACACAAAAGCAAACTCACCAACATTAGAACCAAACTTACAGATAATAAAAACAAACAATAGACATGATTAGCTGCAGCAGGAAGGTCTAATGTCTAATGTAAGGGCAAAAGCAAAGCTGAAAACTAAAGCTGAGTACTTCAGAAATGTTAGGTGCTTTCAGATTGTTAGATACTGCATTTCAAAAAGGTTAGTTAAGAAATAGAAAGGTCATGCTCTCTTTGAGGCATTGGAGATGTAGTTCCAATATGGAAAAAAAAAATACCGGTATGGAGGCTAAAATCTTCTGTCTCCCAGGCCCAGATTTACTGGAAGCTCCAGGGTTTGGCGAGTTTCTGGACCCAGAGTGCTGTGTCTAATTGAAACAGAATTATTTCTTTATACTGTTGACACAAGGGCTCGTCTGAAATTAAAGCCTTATAACACTTTTATATAAAAACAAAATTTGTTGAAAAATATAAAATTATAATTTACTGTTCTTTTTAAGTTTAGGATAAGGCTCGCTGCAAAGTGCATCCTCACTTACGCAGGACAACACGATTTAGATTAAGCACCAACTTGGGGCTACAGTTAAATAGTTTTACTCTTACTAAAATATAATTTAAAACCAAGTTTTACACAAATGTACTTTTATCACACGTTTCAGCTCGGGCTACGAAAGCAAATATGAGAATGAAACATGCAAAATCATGATATCCAGCACAAAAGCTTGTGTACCTACCAGCTCAAGAAAGGTATTCTCCAGTGATTTATACTCTGGAGAGCTCTTGTTGAACAGGTCGTCAGAAAACATCATGTTAGTGACCCTCAAGCTAAAGAAAACAACTAACTCTTTGCCCTTATCCACCGCGGTCATCAGAGGGGTGTTGGCTTGTCTCATGGCCGGTGCAGCTGTGGATTCGTGCGGGCGTTCGTCAGACTCTGAGGGGAATCCACTACCGCTCTCTTCTTCCACAGAGTCGGTCATATTCGCCTCCGTCCTGTTCTGACTTGACTCTACATCGTCTTGAATGTTTGAGTTCTCAGGAGACATGTCTGTCGACACACTTTGCCCTCCACCAGACTCAACTCTGTCCTCTGGGGCTTCACCGCTCTCTACATGAGGCGGCGAATACTCCACATCCGTTTCTGGTTCAATGCCGTGGACAACATCCTCATGAGATGATGGCGTAGAGACTGGGACTGCTGCTTCTATGACAGATATCTCAGTAACTGTGATATCTGTACACTCTAGCTCAACAGGTGGATCAGCAATTACTTCTTCTGGTTGAGAGTCTGGAGTTGCTAATGGAAGGTCCTCATGCTGCTCTGGATGTTCCTCAGGAACCCCATCAACTGGTTCAGGTTCTTGTAAAATAAGACATAACAGAAAATAAGTTGTATGACCAGAAGGAGTTATTTTAAGTATGAAAGAAGTATACAGGTAAACTAATAGACACATCATGTTACGCTGTTTTCATCTTATATCTCATTGCATTGATAATTTGACAGCAAGATTAGGAGTTGGGACATTTTTCTAAAAGTCAAATAAGGTGTTTGATACTTGTGAGGTAAATCAAGAGCTAGGGGGTGATTAGCCTAGCGTAGCATTAAGACTGGAAGCAGAGGATAGCCTGCAGGGTCATTATCGTAAACAAAAACCGAAGCTGAAACTGTGTGACAGTATACTATAAACCCAAGACTTTTCTTTATGGCTGCACCGATCCATCAAATTTAAATACAGTAGATGTCTTGTGCATCATTTTACACTCTTGTACCCCAGACTCAGCTTGACAGGCCTGATATTTTCGATATCTTTGGAAACTCCACTAGGGTTTAAAATGCAGTTCTGCCGGTTTGAACAAAATGTGGCTGCACAGCACGAGTTTGTAATGACTTGACCACCAGCAGGCTGCTGCTGCTTGTTAATGGGTTTTAATATGATGCATTGCCTCAGCAGGGAGCATCTCCATGTGCAAAAGCAAAGCATCAAGTCTAATTGTACTGCCATTTCCATTTCCCATGAGAGGCGAGTGTTCTGTGCAGATATGTAAGAAAAAGAAGAAAAAATAGGTCACTCTTTATTTGGACAGTCCAGTGCTGAAATTCACAATGAAGGGACATTAATGCGTCACTAGAAAGTCTGGAGTTTCATGTGACACTCAAAATGGTGTTAAATTAAGTTGAACATTTATTACCCAGTTAAAGTTACTTAGGGTTTGGGCTAATAATTAGAAAGGGAGCTAGTGTTACATAATGTGAGGACATACACAAAAAAGGGAAAAGATACTTCAGTAAGTGTGGATCAATTCTAGAATAATCCAATAAACTGTTAAGAATAATGGAATAAAATTAAGCACAGTTCAAGTTCACTCAGTAAGATTCATTTCATTATTCTTCATCCACTCTTTCATTTTCCATTACCAAGAAGTTACTTCCCGGCTCCATTTTCTTCTTTTATCCAATTACTTTTAGACATTTCTCATCCACTCAAATAAGATTAACATGTACTTCTCCTTCTTACTTTTCAAGCCTGGGGATGTGCTCTTTTTATTTACCTCCATCAGCTGTTCATGCATCTTGTGTCTCTAGACATATTACAGCATCCTCCCCACCGCTTTCCCACCATTAGCAAAATCGAGACTTAGAAACCAGATCATGATAGCAAAGTGTGGTTCGATCCTGAGGTTCTTCCTGTTGTCTGTCAATAGCTCTAAAAGGAGTCCAAACCTCAAATTGAATGTTCGGCTTCTCAAAAAGCTTTGAATACTTAAACGAGTCACTCCTGATTGAACCTAAACATCCTGCTTTAGAAAAAAAACCAATATGTTTTAACGAACAAGCCTTACCGTCCGTCACCTGTTCTTCAGGTTCAGCCTCACCGCTGTTGACACGCTCAGTTGGTGGCATCTCCTCCGCAGATTCTTCTGTGGATTCCTCCTCGACTGCTGACATTAAAGGAGTCTCATCAGTGACGGCAGAAGAGCTTTCTGGGAGGATGTTTGGGATGAAAGGCACAAAGGTGTGTGTTTCTGGTTTGGTTGTAGAAGCTTCCAAAGAGTTTTCTATCACTGCCACAGTGGGAAAGAAGTTTTGGGGGGGAGATTTGTCTTCTGTAGACGCCTGTGTGGTTTCGTCCGCAGACATAACGCCCTTAACAGGGTTCATGCCGAGCTCCGCAACGGGATAAACTGTAGTTACTGAAAAGGAAGAGTTAAAACATTTATACAGATTGAAAATCCTTTTCTGAGCGCTAAGCTATTATTTCATTCAGTTAAATGTGATATTGTGCTTACCAGTCTCAAAGCTGAGTGTCTTTATGTCCACCGGTAGTGACGGCTCCCGTCTCAAGGCATTTACGATGATGTGCTTCAGTTTAGGAGCATTCACATCCTCGTCCGTCTGAGGCTCCTCAAGACCATCAGGCTCATCGTTGAGCTCCGTCTCTCCGTTAAAGACCACGGCGTAACGCACAGAAACATCCTCGGAGCTGGCCAACACAACAAATCACGTAAGAAACTCTCATCACAGACTTACCTCTCTGCTATGTCTGCTTTACCAAGTTATATCCCAAGAGAGGTTATTTTTGGGGATGTTATAGTTTCTCTTGAGACTTGAGCAATAAAATGTTTCAATAAAAGTCACGTCAGGGGAAAAGCATAAGAAATGTATGTTTTGAGTCTCTTATCTTACTTACTGTGTTATTTCATCATTATTACAAGGTGCTGTACACATTACAAGTGGTAAAGTGCCAAACTCTTAAAACCTTTGAGAAAACTAAACCCACCGAAAACCCAGCACACGAATCTCTTTGAATCCTGGGACTTTTTCAAATACACGTTTCATCTAAAAAAGGAAAGAAAAACAAGAGAGTGTGAAAAAACTAAACATGACACGCGTGCCACTGTAAAGTTATATTAAAAAGATTGACTGTGCCAGAAATAAATACCAATATTTTTCAATAGGTGGTTATTTTTCATACAGGGACACTAAAGAAAAGAGGGACAAACAGGCGGGCAAGCACAAATGCAAAAGGTCCTTCCAAGCAGAAAGTGAAGTTGCTTGTTAATGTGTTCGGGATCTGATTAGGGGGATTGGGAACAGGTGTGCATTTGGGTGTGGAGGTCAGGTGATAGCTAAAGGTGGAAACACTGAGGACACTAAGGAGTGGGGGGGACAACTACATCCAGATGCAGTTATTGTTTCTTAATCCAGCAGATGATCAACAACAGTTGTTAAATAGGGCAATCAATTCCAATATGTTTGCAGGCTTTACATTAAAGTTTTAAGAATGAACCTAATTAGTATTAAAGCACACTGTTCGCATTTCTGACCATATTGAAAAAAACGCATCAAAGCATATTTTGCCTTTCTGTAGTGGTTGCACTGTGGTTTACTTCTTACAGTCAACGTTCAGTTCATTTTACAGCAGTAGAAGATATTCTAAGAGCGGTGTTTGAAGCCTCAGTCGATGCCTTCTTAGTCAGAGATTATCTATATGATTAGATCTTACTATTTCAGGCTTGTGGTCATTTAGAAGTCTTACCTAAAGTCCTCTGGTTTGCGACCTTAAAGCTGTTAAATCAATCACGGTGAGTTTTACACTTAACAATACAAGGGAATAGAAGCTGGCAAACACATTGATCCCATTGTAAGAAATCTTGTGTTGCTTTGAAAGAACTGAAGAATAATGGGAGAGTAATAAAGGCCGAGACGAAAGGGGCTTTTTTTTTGTCTGCGAAGAGGTTACAGGTGACCGAAAAAGCCAAGCGTGAAATAGTTTAATAATACAGTTCAACCACAGAAGATCTCACTTGCTTCTTATCCGGTAGAATTTCAGGGTTTCATCCCCCTCAGAAAGATCTTAAAAACCTATTTAAAAACACAGCTCTTCCAGGGCTTCCTGTGTTTGCAGAAAGGTAAAGAAGCAGACAGCTAACATTTACTGTGGGTCTGTAGACTCACACTCGGCTCTCACCTTGTCTGTCAGCTCTTGTCTGATGTCATTGTACTCCACTGCCTGTGGGTTACTGACCAGCCGGCTGAATGCCGGGTCCACGATGGTGACACTGAACTCGATAATGTACTCCTCATAGTTCTCTTTGATCATGTTGGGGTCTTCTTGGATCTGGCAAAGAAAAGCCAAATGACATTGTTGTTAGACGAGTGCCAACGGATTTGTTGCATGCTTAGATTGTTCAATATTTAAAGCGGTGAAATTTGATTATGAAACTCTGCGGGTTAACTTACCAAGTTGTCCTCAGTTGGAAACAGAATCAGTGGGGGTGTCCAGGTGCCTGAGACAAAACAGCAACTCGCTAGTTAATTTATGATATTATGAAAATGTTTTAATAGCTGCTAAGTTCATAAAGAAATTGAATTGCTTTCATTACACATTGGTGCGTTAGTGTTCAACTCACAATCCCTTCCCGACTCCGTGGTTCCAGCAAAAACTCTGAAAAAAGATATATATTTTGGTTAGTCCTTACGCATAAAACCAATATTTAATCATGCATAAAATCCCCAATCTTACTTCTTCTAGCTAAGGTAGCAAACGCTTAGTAGTATAAAAGTAAATAAACAAAAAAGTTGGTTTTGAACATTTTGAGGTGCGAATGAATCCTCTGATGCTTTCATTGCCTCTCCAGACATGAAAACACTGATCATTATTAACCAATCATTTAAAACAGACACAAAATGTGAACATATTTTGCTTTAAAAGTATATTCTAAAACAGGTAACTCACATTAAACACAACATTTAAGAAGGACATTTGCACCTACCCTTCAATTTCCACTTGCTCAGATATTCTCTGGAAATAAGAAACAAGTTATTCACGATCACAGATTTACACTGAGACTGAAGAGCCCCGCGGTATGAAATATTGAAGATATTCGGCTGCTGGACTCACACTGGCCACGAGGTCGAGATGCTCCTGAGAGCTGCTGAAGTTCTGGGCCAGGTCGTCCATGCAGAGGTTTTCATGCTGGCATGTGTAAAGCCAGGCTCTGTACTCCTCTGAGTTTGGGACTCTGTCCAAGAAGATCCGAAACGCTTCCCAAATCGCTTCCTGACAAACTGAAGAGATGTCGTCATTTTTTGTAAAAGTTCAAGTGACTTTTCTCACAAAACATTAGAAGAAAAATACGACAAACTCACAAATAAGTATGAATATGAGACACCGTCTAATATTATGTTAAACAAAAAGGCATAAAAGGATGACTAGACGTGGCATGATGATTGTAACAAGGGAAGACAGTGTTGAAATTACAGCGTGGAGAAATCAAATGATTGAGGATAAAGAAGATTGTTGGTATTGATCTTGGCATCTCTGCATGTTTGCTTTAGCGATTTTTCTATAAGATTATGGTTCGCCTCAGAGAAACATTTCAGTGCAGCATAACATTTGAACGCACATCACATAACAGTCTGCGATGTCACGATGCTTTGATAAATCACAGAATATATTTAACACGATATAATTGGGACAGAACAAAAAGGTAAGATTGCCTGCTTCAGTAAATGTTTATTTGAGTGTTGGTATGTCCATGACATTTTTGTTAATATTAAAATCATGAGCACAGAGACCCCCTGAAGCTAAAGTGTGTTTTATCTGCCTCTGTGCGGGAAACAAGCTCCACAATGACAGATATCGTAATGCCTGTGGGAAAAGTATTCTCTGACAAACTCATTTCTGGAGCGAAGAGATTACATCCAATACGCCAAATGAATCTGTCTCGTTTTAAAATCATACGCCACAGCAGCTGTTGTGGAACACTTTGTATCACTTGTTCCATTGTAACAGCAAATGTGGCAATCGTTGCCTCTTAACTCTTCCACAAGTTGTCCCTCTTGGACAAAGAATATTTGTCCAATAATAACTTAATTATATCAAGTGCCTCAGTATTTGTATCCCTGAAACATTTTCATGGCGTCATGTGAATGTTAACATGCTCTAAGCAATTAAGACAAACAATAAACAGAATGTGCATGTACATCAATTGATCAGATTTAGAGAATAATACATATTTGAGGGGATTAGAAAATCTTTATCATCTTTTCAAAAAGGTTCCAACTGCACCAAACATCAAAGCAGACAGCTGTTTGTTTGATTAGGTGCATTATTCTCATTTGACACTGAATCACTGAGTTTTAGAAAAGGCTTATTCATTTCATAATCATGCAATAAGTTAAACTGTAACTTCATTTCCAGTATAAGCTCACATAACAGTTTACCTCTGAGCTTGTAATAGGCCCGATGGCTGCCGATGACTGCTTTCATCGTCTCCTGGGGACACACTTTGACCCCCGTGGTCAGGAGCGCCGACCTCTTCGTCCGACTCCCATCGTGCGCTGCTCTGACATTTGTGGTGTGTCTAATCGGTCGGGAGGCTTCTAGAAAGTGTCGGTACTTCACATCCCTGAGTCCGGAAAAACCGTGGTCATGTATGTCTGCAAGAGCCGTCAGTGAAGATGTAAGTTTAGAAATATAATCATTTTCACAGTATTCAGCACATGAAGCTTGAGGAAACATAAAACATGTAAGCACATAGGTAGCTGACATTTAGTTCACACACAATGTTCAACAACCCCAATGGTTTCACAGTGATGTCATATATGTAGCACTAACGACCACTGAGGAGTATTACATCACAGCCGTCTTACTGTAAATGTATTGCTGCTTGCTCTGCCGCTGCCTGTACAGAGCATCATCTGCTTTTGCAGTGAAAAGTATATTATACACTTGAGGGCCCCTGAGAGTTTATTTTGGGACAATATAACAGAAACAAATCCTCTGTACGTGTGACTTTATACCAATTAAAAAGGTGCAATGAGTTACTTGAGCTTTTGAATTCACTGTAGTGTAAAGATGTCTGGGGACTGAAGCCTATAAGGGCTGGTTTGTGTTAGAATACTAGGAAAGTGCACAAATGTGTAGAGGAAGCGGATGAGTAACACTGTCTTCTCCCTCGAGGAGCGCTTTCTGAGATGCCCTTGGGCAACTTGGCCCACGTTGCATCACTGAAGCTGGTCAGTGGCCAACAGTGTAGAGGAAGAGGTTGTGCTGGGCAGTGTCCAGGCGTGAATGTGCAGAAATGCACGCATAAGGATTACAGCTAACACAAGGGTGTGCGTGCACAGCAAACCTCAAAGAGATTAAAACGAGGCACAGGTGGATATAACCATCTGATTTTAGTAGTTAACAAAAAAAATCACGCTCCACGAAAACACTCAAGCAATAACACACAGAGACAGGGCTATTTCAGTGAGAAGCTGCACACATTATGAGGAGAACTGCCCTCGTTTTCTGATCACCTTAGTAAAGAGAACGAGCTCAGCCACACTGTTCAGGCATTACAGGAAGCCAGTGTGCCCGTCAACCTTCTCTGGCCCAGTCACCCCATTGAATAATGCTATTTTAGAAGAAAGAGACTCATTGTGATGCCAGGTGGCAGACCTCAGACGACTTTCTAAGACAATAAGCCAGGATTTATGAGCCACACAGACCCGAGGTCATTGGACCCAAATGATAGACTGTGCCCCCTCTGGAACAGGAGACAGAATGAAAATAAAATGAGCAGGGAGTGTTAATTATATAATCACTGATCAGACACAGAGCTTTTAGCTGGAGATGCAGCATTTTAGCAAAGATAAACAAGATAAGAGGTACATATTCATACATTAATACCACATTTTCACAACAGCCATGCAGTCAAGCGATCTAAACTTAGTATCGTCTAGAATGGTGAACACTGGACCACAAGCAGAACAACAACAATACAGAAAGAGTCCAGAGCATTCTGCAAGCGCCAAGTCTGTGTATTTGCATTATCCACGAGTGGGACACAATATCACTAACACGTGTATAAGCTGATGCAATGCAACACATGAGCCCTTCAACATTAATGAAGATATATAGCATGAGACATTAACGGTGTGTCTGGATGTAAAACATTAATGAAACAGTTGTATTGAATTGTTATTCGGATCATTCTGATTACATTGATGATTAATTAATTAATCAATTTGTTGATAGTCAAAACAATTGCAAAAATGACAAACATGCTGGATATGGGAGAGGATGTCTTGCTTTTCTTTGTTGTGTATAAATATTGTATAAACTGTTGTTTCTTTGCATTTCTAACTGTATAACATAGCAACAGATCCCCTTGGGCTACCTGAACTGTGATGGGCTCATTATGTCATTTTTTTTTTTTTTTGTGTCGCCATATTTGTTTTGTTAAACATGGAATGTGACATGTCATTGTACTATATTATATAATGAACCAACTCCGCTGAAACATGGAAACATCGTTGTACCTCTCACAAATTGTCTTGTCATGTCTCTGTGACTTGAATATGTGTTACGATGGATTAGCTGGAGATGCTATCAAACACACAAAAACTACCTTAAAATGTTGTGTTCTGCTGAGACTGACAGAGACGTTAACCTTGCAGCATTCTAGGTCATAGTTTGTGGTGGATGTTGCATTGCATTATATAGGTTTGTGTGGTTCCTCCTATGCACCTCCTGTATGTTGTCAAAGCATACTAATGTGCATGCCTGTGCCCTGTTCTTCAAATGTAGCTTAACTACTTCAGGCTAACAAGCAGATATCAGACTTAACTGATCCTGTTTATTTACATCCAGCTAACTGGTCCTTTAAAAAAAGGAGTTTGAGGATTGATTTGTAAACTCTGGATGAAGTTATCTTGGGTAACAGTGTGCTCTTATTTTGAAAGAAAGGCAACATTAGAGGTGAATTGAAACAGTGAGCAGCTTTCATATGATAAGCCGAGTGCTGATCCTGTGTATGTGGTGTCATTTTGTTCCATGTTGTGCTACACAGTGTTTCCCCTGGTTCCACACATTCATCACTGTTAATGATGTTGGTGCAAGATGTGTGAGGTTCTCCCCATGGACGAGCAAGACACTTTTAACTGATGAGCCTGTTGTGAAAATGAAACCTTACTAATATCTCTTAAAGATAAATGACAAATTCCTATTTTAATGTCTTTTAAAGTTAGAATCTTTGAGTGCATGCTGATTCGCTCAAACTACATTTTATTTGGTTTTCTTTTGTTTGATCATATAGAAGTATAGGTAAGTCATTGTAAAACTGTATAATTGTGATAATTACAGATCATAGTGATTACAAATAACCTGCATGTTCCCATTATGAATTTTTGATTTTTGATTTTTGCATAACATAAATGATAGAGCAAGAAAATAAAAATGTGTGTTAATCACTGTAATACATGCAAATAATTACCTCTACAATGAACAATATTGTTTTCCTCAAATCCAAATTTGGCCCGATACCAAGAACATGTACAGAATGTGTGGTCATTGACAATGCAGCCTGTAGCTTTGTGGGCAGATATCCCCCAGTTCAGTGTCAGGCAGACCCATTCACGCAAACAAATCTTCCACTTCCAAACATTTCAGCGGGTCAGAAGCTGGCCTGAAATTCAGCCAAATCATGTGTGCTTTCATTAATAGTCAAGCCAGCAAAACATTTACATTTTTGGAAACCGGTAAGCTTGAAGCCTGACTTGCACATGCAGACACACGAGGGCCTGAGCGAGAGGAGGGAGTGTTTGAGTGGTCCATAATGCCCAGTGCAGCCGCAAAAAGACCTCACAGCAGAATTACAAGCCAGAAAAGATTAGCGTCCTGCGACACTGGGAACAGAATGGCTTTTGTTTCCTTCAGGATAATGAGCTCACCCGGGCACATCACACTGAACAAGCCAACCAGTGCGGACGCAAATGTCATCGCTGGTGAAATGATGCTATCTTTCTCAGTTAACATCTATTATATGTATCTGCCCATTTAATTAATGGTGAATATTCATGACCCTAAAAGTGGCACCCTAGCTGCTTGACATTTTCTAAAAAACATCAAAGATCTGTTTGAGGATGAGTTAGCATTTTATAGTTTGTAGAGAGAGAGATCTGAAAATAGCAGAATCACACCCAAATATAACTGGGAAACCCTGTTGCCCTTGAAGTGGATCATTAAACAAAGTAAACCTTTTCTAAAATGTGATCCTCCTTGGGTCAGGTGTGTAAAAGAGGCTTTTAAAATATATTAATGGCTTATTAGGTTATTGACAGAATGATCATGCAACTACTGAAACTTTGTGGAAATAAACAGCATTTCTCAACTAAGTTAACAGGAATACCTGCCTCCCTATAGGATTCTTACCTTTGATCCGACTTGCTTGGAGGGTAAACAGACACAAAGTGAAGAATAGTCCTGACTTCAAAAGCATGATGCGCTAATTTATGTGGTTTTCAAGCCCGAAGTTGTCATTTGTAAAGAGAATTGTTGCAAATAACAACAAAATCCAGAAACTCTTTATCTTGAGTCCATTAGCAGAACGTTCAACAGTCTCCTCATCTGTGCCGACAAGGTCTTCAGCTTGTTAGCACGTACCAAAAGGAGGGTGTCCAGTCCACTCCTGTCTGTGCTCCAGATCAGTTCTTCAGCAGCAGTTAGATCCTAGACAACCGAGGCGGCTGCATGGGTGGATGAGCAGAGAGAGCCGGGGAGGGAGGAGAGGTAACGGGAAGGAGAGACGGTTTACAGATGGAATTTTTGTCTCAGGAGTTTCCTTCTACGCTGTCAGTGTGACAACAGTGACGAGGTTAAAAAAGAAGGCTCAGTTTTGAGTCTAATCTCTTTACCTTCTTCTTGCTGATTGTAATCCCTGCGGGGCCACGTGGCCGCCTGGCCTCATCCTGTTAGCCACCTTCTGGACCCTCATCTGTCAGCTGAACAAACTTGGGGATCTGCCAACAAGCCTAGACCAGATAACTACTCGCCAGAGTCGCCCCGAGTAGATCACTGACACCCAGCCTCTGTTTTTATCCACCTACATGTCACTGTCCAACTGCTAAACTCTTCCTCTTTTCTCTCTCAGTTTAGATTTATCCTTCATGGGTGCCCACAAGCAAATCCTGCTATTTGTCCTGCCTCTTGTGCCAACAATTTAGGGTGCCAAGTGAGGTCAGGATTGCAGTTTTTGTTTTGTACTGTTCAACCAGCTAACATTTTAATAATGGGCCTCATTCCTAATCTAGCTGCACAGCAACATTCAGGCCTCTCTTCTGACTGTAAAGAGCAGAGTCTACATTTTACCCTGGCCCCTTCCTTGTGTTGTGTGTTGAATGTGGGAGACGCACCTGTTTGATCCTCCTCCTCCACCTGTGAAGGAGAGGAACCAATGAACCCAAGTCCACTTCCTGACGTATCTTTTTGATGCTCACTTATTCCATATTTGTCCGATCCAAATATATTTTGACGTCACTTCACAGAAGAAAAAAAGAAGCAGGAATATGATAGTCTCTCCGCCAAGGATTCTCTTCCTCTATTCTCTCTGCAGGTTTGGATGCTGCAGGTGATGGCTGTGTTGAAAGAAGTGAGTAGACATAGTGTAAGCATGTGTGGCCTCTCCTGTTATGGTGTATCAGGGGGGGAAGGCTCCATGTTGTTAGTCTCCACCCTAGCCTCTTCCTGTGAAGAGGATTAGCCGCCCTTGTTGGTCGTTAACAATTTGCTGCAGTAAATAAGCCTCTTCAAGAGCAACATAATCCATTCAGGCTGTTTTCTGACACAGTAATCTTAACTAATGATTGTAGCTCCATTAAGAGTGACACATTTTAAAGCAGTATCATTCAGTTGTTTGGCCACTTGGAGGCAGTTGTCGTGGCTAACATGTCAGTTACTAACTACATGTTCCTGCTGACAAAGGCGTGCCACGGTGGGGATGTTTTTCCCACCGGTTAATAAACTTGTGACCACAACGGTGCTACCGATTATGTTAAAAAAAACGACTTATTATTTAAAAAAAGATATTTGTCGATTATGCTTAATATCTGTAGAGCATTTACTCTGATCTTTAACGTTGGATGACTGTGTCTGTCCTCTCCAGTTGATCTTTCACTGCGGAGCCCATTACTCTTGTGTGTAATGGGTGTTGCCTCCAGATGCTGTCACCTTCTTCATCAGCAGGTTCCCTGTTAGCATTGGGTTTAAATCCAAAATAATGCCTAATAGCCACTTTTGCTTTGACCCCGAAATCCTCCGCCATCATCTTGTCAGTCATCTCTCTTTACTCTTGTCACGTAAAATTATAGATCTGCCACTCTGCTGCTGCACGGAGCAGACACTTCCAGTTTATAATTGGTGCGTCCGTGGTCCTACTAAGTATTAATAACAAGTTTTTATATGATGAGTGTGGGGGCTGATACGCAAAACTTAACTTCATGAGTTTTTTTAATATATTTTTTAAAACAAAACGATGTCGGTGGTGGTGAGCAAGTAATGCAATCAGTGTATGCCCGAGTGTAACACCAACTAGGTAACACCTAGGCAAACCTACTGCGGACCTGTTTTAGCAACTTGTTTTATTGTTACATTTAATTTCCTGCAATTTAGCTTTAAAATAAGACAGCCAACACATGCAGTGAATTCAAAATGAGATAGTTATATTTCACAGTCATATTCAATATGTATATGTGTTACTATGTTGATTACTGAGGGACACATTTATCTTACTTCTCTCCAATGTTTGGTCAAAGATCAGGGTAATGTTGATACAATATATGACATCAATGCTCTACATACCGCTCGTGGTCAAAAGCTCTGCATGGTACCTCTAACCGCGCATTCATGAAGCAAAATGGCTGTCAGCAAAAAAAAAAAAGAGAAAACATTTAATGTGGACATTAATTTCAATTTCAATTAAACGGGATAATCACAATAAAATATTTAGACTTTGTTCATCTCCACTAGCATGGACTTTAACACTTTAACAGTGGGGTTGAGAAGATTATCAAACCAAACTATCTTCATATACTGTATATGTCTATTCTGAAAGAGGCCGCAGTACACCCACACTGACATTTGTGAGGATTTCTGCTTTTTCTTTACATAGGTCTTTCCAGACTTCAGCTCCACACGTCACTTAAACTGAGATTTTACATTAAACTATACATGCATCAACAAAGTTTAAAATGGTGAGCGCTCCGTTACAAACTTTGCATATGTTGTATATTCAAACCTGTCCCAATGACCATGACCCAAATCCTTCAGGATTAGGGTCAGGGTCACAGATCCGGTCTAGTTTAAGATTAAGTCAAAGATTTTAGATTCAGGGTGAGGATTAAGAATAAATGTGACATTCAGCCCCAAGCATTATTATCAAGTTTAAATAAGATGACACTAATGTAACATCATTGTTGAATTTTAGCTTCATTTATGCATAAAAACAGTCTTATCTTGTAGCTGGGTCTTGTAGATTAATAATGTATTCTTAGATTCACTGTATATTCATGAGTTACTTTGATATTTTTCCCAAGATAAACAAATCCTTGTCAGTTTTAACCAGGATTTTGCTCAGACAAGCTTGACCTTCTCCCCTGGCTGATGACTTGAATCATCGTCCAATTAGGGAGGTCAGTTTAAATTATGCAACAGAGGGAAAGTGGTACTTGCCATCTGTCAGAAGGGGTTATTTCATTAGGGACAGAGCCTAAGAGTCTCTGGCTGGCAGAGTCTGAAACACCTCTGCTGTTACATCCATGATCTGTAGAGGCTACAGCATGTGTGCAGTGGCGTTTTTAGGAGGGACAACTCAATTAACATACTACTTTGGAAATATGTAAAACCAGAAAATTACAATATTTAACTATTTTATATATTGCGATATTTCCTCTCACAGTTTAACACAGGTTATAATCCCACTGGGTGCATACCTGTTCTCCTCGACGTGCTGTTATAACGTAACTGTTCAATTCCTGTTTGTATGCGCTGTCAGTTTGGTCAACGTTGACGTGGTGTTAGCTTTGCAACAAGCTGAATTTTAGCACGTTGCACAGCTGCTTTCATGTTTGGTAATCCTCTCAGAAAGATGCTTGGGATCCTCAAAGCCTGTTCTTGACCAGGTACCATCGCCTCCAAATAATAGCACACACAGGAAGCAAATGTCTTGTCTGACAAGCTAGCAGTTAAGCTAGCAGCTTAATTAGCAGTCAGCCATTTTTTCCTGGAGAACCCTTGTTTACCAGCGGCTTGTAATCCTGCGGCTGTTGGGCACCGAGGTGTTTCGTTAAATCTCAAGTTTTACTTTAAAAGGAAGACTTTCATATGTGTGTTGTAGAAGATAATCCAAATGGTCCATTCAATTACTAGCTTCAACAAAATGAATACTAACTTCTGACAGCTATGAGCAAATGATTACAGGTCTTTGCAAATAGCCAATCAAAATGTAGCTAGGCAACAGCTAATGTGGCCGCACCTGCCATCAAATTTGTGCCATTCGCTTTCATCGACTAAACTTCGGGCATGCGCGTTGCTGTTTTCATTTCTCTCGAGCTAAGCGATTCCAAAAAAACATGAAATTGTTTCATTAATTAATTTCACCTATTATATCTAACCACTGACTGAATTATATAATCATGATCATTAACAGCAGCAACCCAGGATGTTTTATTTTGTGAATTAATCTAGAAATATATTAATTTCTAAAGGCTACTCAGTAGGCTACCACTAAAATCACACTTGTTTTCTGCTGCTAGCAGGTGGGGCTCTCTCTTCGCCTTTGTGCATGTAAATGTGATGCAATTTGATGTGGTGCCACATATTTATTTATTATTAATTCCATATACTGTAAATTTGAATAGACAGACAGAAATATAGACAATACAGAGCTAATTTAATCGATTTAACTATGGACTGTTAATACCTAAATAAAGTGAAATAATACATTTTGTTTATAGGCTAGTGTGTTTCGCATAAGTATTGTTTGAAAGCAAAGCAGTATCTGCAGGTCTTCTGTAGGTTAGGTTTTTAATCAGTCTAAAATGACAGCATTATCTGTTCATCTGGCCAGCCTGGAAACATTTAACACTTTTTTCTCAATTGTATTGCTTCTGTAACTTGGCAATTAACTTGGCAATTTAATATATAAAATTGGTCCCAATTTATTATTTCCGTTGGAGAGCTGAGAAAGATGAGTGCCGCAGGGCTACCGGCTAATATTAGAGTCATGTTTGTCGTAGCACTCCTCTTTGGGAAAATCCACTCTGGGCTGATTATCGGTGTGATCCACTCTACTAGACCTGCAGCAGTGAACGTGCCATTGCCAGTGTGAAGTCTAGGTGCCAACATCAACTCTGTGACCTGTTACTCGAGTTCATACGTGAGGATGTTCTTAGTCGTCCATAATCTGTGATGAAAATCCGTTCATAAGTGTAGTAGCCTTGAGATTAATGCCCCTAAACGTGTGATGCCTTTGAACCTGTTAACACTCATGTAGACATATACTGATTGCTGTGTGGCTGCTGTAGTATTTGCAGTGGCAGTAACATATCTGAAATGTGGAGGTTGAGATACTGGAAATTAAAATGCTGTGTTTGAAGGCTGGTAGCAAAAATGTCCGCTATCCTGGCCTGACCTCCATCAAGGTCACGGGCATGCAGGGATTTAATGCCGTGCTAAACTTCACAAGGGCAGGTGAGGTGTTTGTTGACACATCAGTCTAGTATTTAAATCCTCATGTTCATGGCTGTAGCTACCATTAAGGACACTGAGGTCATGTCCTCTGGGTTTCTTCTTCTTCTAGGTTTATTGACCTGTTGGGACTTACACATGTGCAACATGTTCAGACTCATTATACAAAAATAAATACATTTGACAACTGTTTCTCCAACAAAATAAATAAATAAAGAACCATTAATATTAGTGCCTATAAGATACTTTGGGGAATAGATACATGTTTTGACAATAAAATAAAAAATGCCTCAATGCATTAGTGTTAAATAAAAAGCTTTACTGAATAAATTACAGTCTAACATTATGTTTCCGGGTTTAATCAGGAAACAAGAAGCTTAGCATTTGGCACCCACCTGTGATACTTGACACTTTTTCATTGCATTTTTGCCAGTAAAATATCAAGGTTCAATTTCTATACCAGAATTTTATTTTTGGCTGTTCAGAGTATGGTTTAAAATAGCATTTGAACCTTCATATTTACAGGGAATAAATATAATTAGCGATTAATTAAGAGAATGAATGTTATATGAAACATCAACATAACTAAGGGGATGAGGATGAATTGGGATGACTAGGATTAATGACCTCAGTGTTTGTAAAATCCTGCTTACAGCCCTACTCATACTGTGATGCGTGCCAAGTCAGTAAGTAGGACTCTACAGATATCCAGTGTTAAAGTGTATCGCAGAGGGTTTAATTGCTACCCGTGCACACCAACAGAGGGCAGCATGTTGAACTTTTCCAGCAGGAGGCAAAACCATAACTCAGTTTCAGTGAAGAGGAAAAAGTATGTTCAGGCTCTGCAGATACACAAATAACTCATTCAGAAATAAACCTCTTATTTCCCAAGCTACTTTTGACTAAAACTCCTGACCCACTCTCTTTCCTAAACACCCGACAAAGGGCATACTTTAGGGAAATGTGGAAATCAATCATTTCTGTTGAATAAATTAAGTTCAGTGGATGGATTAGGTGAAGTGAAAGTCTGAAAGGGCTGAAAGGATGAATGCATTTCAGTATTTCCTTCTCATTATACAGTAGATTGCTTATGGAAATATGGTAAATGATGCACATATAAGTGGGTGTGCAATATGAAATGCACCAGTACTCTCTTTCTGTATTTTTTGCCTTTCTTAGAGAGTTGGTAATAGAGTGTTGAAAGAAAATGAAGGAAGAGAGAGTGGGGGAATTGCATGCATCAAAAGGTAAAATTGAGGATGTTACATGTGCAGCGTCTTAAACCCCTTGGCCACTGGATGTCCAAAAATACACCCATGCCTGGCCTGATGATGTTCACAGGTGTTGATCAAATTAATTTGAGGATGTTTGATGATTCAGTCTGATTAAAATACAAAGGACCACCATTTTTTGCAAGGCACGCCGTAGCATTAAAGATTCTAAATTACACCCCCTATTTCACTGAGGTGTTAAAAACCAACAGTTCAAAACATGCTAAAGGTGCAAGTTAATGTTTTATCAGCGTTACATTATTATTGTAAAGCAAAGCAGAGTGAACGAGTCCATCTACACTTACAGATGCCATAAAACATAATAATAGTACAACTAAGAAAAACATGATGGTGTGTGTTGATGGATTACCAAGCGAGCAACGATGAACGTGATTTTACTACGATACATAAATGAATGTAAACCAAATGTTCTCTGGAAGAAACGTCATGCTTTGATTTGGAAAATGATCAACGCTTACAAGAGTATTTAATCTGCCGTAAACACTTTAAATAATCAATTCCCTCATAAAATGTCCTCTAGGTGCTCAGACTTCAAATGGAAAGTAGCAGAAAATGACTCTTCATGCTGGTAGTCTCAGTGGTAATAATGAACTCAATATATTCTGTCCTGTGGAGAGCTAACAACTTCACTGTGACAAATACGAGGGTCCTGCCATTCACAACACTTTCTCACTATCACTTGTTTTCCACATTTTATTCACAGTTTCACACATATATTTACGCAGGAGTATAACAGCATTTAATAGGACTATTGGTCTAAGAGGCATTATTGCAATGTCTCCATCATTCCAGACGTGGACCTTTGTTACATTTGCAATTACTTTGGCACTGCATTCATTCATTCATTCTAAAATATAAACAGGATGACATACTATACTTGTTTTTATCTTTTTAATAACTGATGGTTTTGATTGATGAATTTAGATTGTATGGACCCAGTGAAGAGGTTAAATACTGCCGCCCCCTATTTCTTTGGAGCAGGTGGCTTGGAATTACACATTGCACCTTTAAAGCCCCTGATTCATAGCAGAAGACAAATCACAGTAAGGCAGTTTTATAGGAATAGCGTGCAATTAACATTCACTTGGCAGGTTACAATAAATATCAATATCAGTTATTCAGATGTTGTAGTTGTCCACAGAGAGATCTGCAAGACAGTGAATATAAACTAATGAACAATAAACAAAATCTGGAGAAGATTGTCTTCTGTCCCAATACAGGGAGGACGAGGGGAAAACAGGGTAAACAGTTAACTAAATACTTAATCTTATCAGCTTGGCCAAATGCCAAGTCAGTTTGGATTTGTCTCGGTAAACACACTAATTTTATCCAAATGTATCCATGTGCATCTTACATAACATGCAAAAGGTTGAGCCTAAACTCACTTATAGGCCTTGAAATCACATCAAACCTTTATCAAGAGGCACACTGGATCAGACTGTAAACCTCCAAAGTGCTTATTTTTTAATGATGCACAACGACAAATCATATAAGGGGATACTTCAATGTAAAGAATATCAATCACTGATTAGATTAAATATTGAAAGATACCTGCAGTTTTTAAAATACACTGGGGGGCCTCTCTCCTGTAGAGATGTCTGCATATCATACATAGTGATTACTAAGATTGAGGCAGTTTTAAATGACCTATTAAAGACGTCACAGGCAATCAGGGTTTAAAAATGGTCTTGTGAGGAAAGCTCTCAATAGTTGACAGGTAGAAGACTGAAGATTAATTGCTCCCATATTTGTTCTGCAAAAGATGGAGAGATGGCGATGCCCTGGAGGGTTTCCTCCAGCTGTCCGAGCCAAAGAAGAGTTGAAAGGCTGCGTTCCCATGCTGGCAGAAGGAAGATGGAACCGAGACTCCTGGTATCCAGTGAAATGGAGCCTGTATATCATGTTCCCCGTGGGCAGGTCTTTTTTTTTTTTTAACTGGTAGGAATGGAGTAAAGCAGCAGGAGAGACAGTGTTAGAGGAGAGGGGGGGAGGGAGGCTGAGGAGGAAAAGAGTATGGCATGATGGAGGGGAGGCAGAGTGAGAGGCAAACATGGAAGGAGGAGAAGAAGGGTCAATAGTGGGATGAACCTAGAGAAACATCACCGCATAGCAGAGGAACTAAGAGGGTGAGAAGCAGAGAAGGAGGTCAGGTCAATTGTTACACCTGTTTGCACGGCAGCACGGAAACCATGACTAAATCCACTGCCGAATGTAAACCTTTCAAAAACGACATCAGCCTTAAGCCGACACATGTGTTACCATAGTGTTGCTGTGTTTCTTTACTGATGTGATGCCCTCATATTTTTACACCAGTCAAAGTAGAAGCATATACCAGATCTAAGAATGTCATGAAGGTTATCTGCTCTCTTGTTTGTGTGTTTACTTGAGATTAAGTGGATCAGACATTTTCAATCATGTCAGCTTGGCTTTACTGAGAGTAGAGAGCTCTCGCTTTGTCTGAAGATGCTCAGCTTTCTCACTGCATTTATATTCTGAATGGTGAAGTGACCGACGTGGTAGGCTAATCCTGATTTATGGTCATTTTTAGATGAGTTAGAAAACACACGTTCTTGTCAGAATACAAAATTAAGGGCGGCCTACGTCGTAACCTGTCACTGAATATTTAAACCACATTGAAATATACTGATTATCCACAGAGAGCCTCGAGCGAGCCTCGAGCTCTGTTATAAAAAGAGAATTTATTTTAATTTAGCTTTGGACTAAGTTGACCTTTTGATCTTGATAATGTGCATTTTTTAAGTCAAAGCTATCGGGTTTACTCGTCGATCAATCTAACAACCCTGATCTGGCGGTCATGAGGTTTGGATAATTACCAGAACCGTTCAATCAGGCGTCACAGAAAAAGTCAACCTTAAACTGTTACATGCAGCACTGCTTTGACTTCTTCTCATAGACTAAAGACGTGGACGTAGCCTTTTTTGCCGTCACCAATCTTGTTTTTTTGGAACCAGAGGTGACACAGAAAGGGTGGAAGTACAACCGAATGCTGAAAAAGACATTTTTAGGTGAGCTACAATTAACTTTCATGAACTAGAGTTTTAAAGTTTTAAACACAGACAACATCCAAACCGGACAACAGTTGTCAATCACAAGGTAGCCACGCCCTAAAGCATACGCTGCTTTATTGTCTATTTTACTCTAAATGGGACCATAATTTACTAAATGAACATCATGCTATATTACATTACATTTCATTTAGCTGACGCTTTTGTCCAAAGCGACTTACAATAAGTGCAAACAATCATGAGGAAACAACTCCGAACAATAAGAATCGTAAAAGTACATTTGTTTCAAATATGTGCAATCCTTTAAGTGCAGAACAATAGCTTTAAATAAGCCAACCAATTTAGTGGTACATACAGAAAAAAGAAGATTTGTTATTTTGTTGGCCGAGGTGCATTTGAAACAGATGAGTTTTCAGTCTGTGACAGAAGGTGTGAAGACTGTCTGCTGACCTGACATCATGACATCAATGGGGAGCTCGTTCCACCATTTTGGAGCCAGGATAGCAAACAGGCAGGTTTTATTTGAGGGGTATCAGGGTCACACTCTCAGTGAGGGAGTAGCAAGCCGATTGGCCGATGCAAAGCGAAGTGAGCGAGCTGGTGTGTATGGTTTGACCATGGCCTGGATGTAAGGAAGTGGCTGATCCATTCACAGCACGGTAGACCAGCACCAGAGTCTTGAAGCAGATTCGAGCCACCACTGGTAGCCAGTGAAGGGAGCGGAGAAGCGGTGTAGGGTAGGAGAACTTGGGTAGTTTAAAGATGGAAGAAGACCATAAAACATAAAATCCTAAGGAAAATTTTAACTGAGGTAATAAATCATGTGAGAAGTACGATCATTTTTGCATAGACTTCTATACAATCTGATAGGCCATTTGTATCAGATTGTATAGATACTGGCCATTAGACAGAATGCCGGTTTAATGCACTTACACATTGGCTTCACTTTTCAGACCCCAGAGATTGCTGCTTGCTTCTACTCCATTTTAGGTCATTTCTTATAAGCCAACATGTTCGTCCTTCCTTCTTTAGTAATGACGAATTGATTATCTATTTACCAGACAGAAAATGTGTTATGGAGGAGCGCCAGATTGCCCAGTTATGATTGCAGTGCAGCTGGGAACACCTCCGACCCTCCAGGACACCACCTCTGCAGGTAAATTAGGCTAAAATGAGTTTTCTCTGCCAGGTGAGTTCATCTCATTCTAATATGTGGTGACCTGCACTTCACCACACACGAGGATGAGACACACAATTTAAGATGGTGTGGCATCTGGTAGAGATGAACGTGCGGTACCATGAGGTTGTTGACCTGGATATTCAGCTGCAAACAGATGTTAAATAAACCAGACTGATGTTATGCTCACACTCCAAAGACACTGACATCTTTGTTTTATTCTCTGATAATGAAGACAACTTGGAGGTAGTGGTTGCTTGGGTGCGTAGTGATGTTGTTGGGTCTCTGGTTCAGTCACAGTCACCACAGTTCCAACTGCAGATTTAATGGGCCTGTGAGCCCATGCAGCTGCATTTGCCTCAATGGAAGCATTATTTTCCATATGATGTCACACTGACAGATATAATTCATGCTTCATTTAATGATTTCCCAAGAGTCTATTCAGTTTTATGACATAGCTGCAGATTCAGGCCGAGAAAAATGGACTACTCATTCAGAAAAGTGTCTTACAACAGTTTTACAACTTCCTATTACAGCTGCACCTCCAGTAATGTCATCGTTCTTTTGTCCACGACAGAGACGTATATAGACGTTCATATTTGTAGCCTACAATTGTCGACTTAAAAAAGGGAATCAAATGCATGAACTTCATCAGCTGCCATCAAATGTTGTATATTCTGCATTTCTATCCATCCATCCATCGTCTACCGCTTATCCGGGGTCGGGTCGCATTTTCTGCATTTGACTAGTCACAATTATTAATGGATCTCTTTCAAAATAAAAAGTTTGCCACCAAGCAATTTATTTCAATGACTATAGTTATTACTGGAAGTGGAAACTTTTTCATTACATCCATTATTTTAGAGCAATTGGTTAGAGGTACAGTTTCTGGATTACTCTAAAATATATTGGACTATTTCTTCCCGACAAAAGCAGAGAACATTACCTGCAGGAAAGCTGAAGTTGAAGTTTTTTATACTTAAATATATTTGAAAGTAGCTTAACACCAAATGTTGAATTGCTGAGATGGCAGTCTAAGATAGGATGTTCAGCAGAACTAGTTTGGATTCTTCTTCTCTGTGATTGAATTCATCTGCTGCCTTGTTTATGTTGAATATAAAACTAAAATACCAAGATGTCTGTTCACCAAAGATTATATATTTCAATTTTAGGAACCAGTTTAAGGGAAAAGGTGAGTATTCAGTTTTAGTCAATGCTAGTGGCTGTCTATAGCTTTAACTAGATGTGGCTCTGTAGGCTTAAGCTGTGATTAGTTATTGTTTTAGCTGCGTTTTGTTGCATCTGCACATTTAACATGATGTTTTCTTTGAATTCATACATTTCCATGGCATGAAAAAAGGTTTCTACTGCAAAATAAATGTCAACCAGTCAGATTCTGGTCTTTTTAATAATTAAATGTGTTGCTGCGATTTAGCTTTGTAGGGCAGTATAGTTGATTTCTGCCTGAGCTGGTGGAGAATTGGATTTTCCTGTAGAGGAAGATATGCTTGGCAAAGGTCACCTTGTAGCGTTGTTTTGAAAATTGTGTTCACATTTCTCAACTTCTTCTTGTACTGAGGAGAAAACTAAATGTCGAATTGTGTTTCTTTGGAGCAGAAGACCTCTCTGTCCCATCCTGTCCTATTAGGAAAGCTGATAAGAAACTAAAAGTTTGTTGGTGAAAGTTTAAGGTTAACATTAACATATTCAAAGTAAATGACTCTTGATCCTGAACTAAAGCAGCACACCTGTGTTAAACTGGGTGACATGACCAGGAAGCTTGTTTTCAAGCGAGGTCGAGTGGGAGGGGGTATGTGAGGAGAAAGTTGTTTATTAGAGTGACAGGAGGCTTGGGGGTTTGTAGACGAGGAGAAAAGGCTGAATTAGGTTGTGTCAGGCAAATTTCATGCTAATAGCATCAGTGACATTTTATGTTGTTATTGCTTATGAAAATGGGAAATTACAAACATGCAAGTAGTGTTTCCATCTCAATGCACCCTCTCATGCTTAATACCAAAAGGTTAATAGACAATATGTAAATTATCCCCGAGGTGAGGGAAAACCCTCATTTATATTCTTCAAGGCTCTTCATGAAACAGAATCCATCTATGCGTGATGTTTTTATTCATTAGTATGTTGCTTTAATGTTGCAGGAATTGTACTTCTGACAAAACGGACCATTGGTGCAGACAAATAGTTATGACACAAAAAAATAACTTATGCGTGACTGTATGCACAATGATCACTTAGAAAACTCCTTTCATAGCAAAGTAAAGTATCACCAGATGCAAATCATATTCGAGACACAGCGCTGGAGAAAGTGAAATAAACAGAGAAATAAAATGACCTTTTGTGCTAAAATGCCATCTTCTCTGTTGTAGCAGAGATCTCTGCATTCTGCCTTTTAACGAGAACTGAATCAAGTTTGGTGTGCTTGACCTCTGAGCAGGAGCATCTCAAGTTCAGCACAGATGTCAGCCAAGAACAAGACAACCGACTCTCACCAGCCCCTTATTAGACAACAGTTTAGTTTGCCCTCTTACTTTTAGTTTTAACTTTGAGTACCTTAAAGTCTAAGCAATGGAACGCACAAGTAGTGGCAGGACATGTGTTTAATGTAGCAACTTGAGCTCAGTAAAGATGTGCAGATGCTTTCTTGAATACTTTTAGTTTTGGTACTTTAAGTTTATGTTGATGATACTACTTTTGTACTAAGGGACTCCGCAGGAACATGGCTTGGAAACCAGAGGGTCGTCGATTCAAGTCCTCGTACGGACCAAGTATGGAGTGTGGACTGGTACTTTGAGAGGAACCAGTTCAACTCCTGGGCACTGCCGATGTGCACCGGACTCCGACACGGCTCCCCGGGCGTTGATACAAAGGTTGCCCACTGCTTCTAATACGAGGATGAGTTAAATGCAGAGTCTACATGTTATTGTGTGTGCTGTGCTGTGTACATGTGTGTGACTGCAAAAGAATAGTTTGACATTTTGTGAAATACGTTTGTTCGCTCTCTTAACTATAATGCCTTCAGCTCCGGCTGATATGAGAGTGTTATCTCGTCTAACGCTCTGAAAATGCATATTTCCCAAAATGTCAAACTGTTCCTTTAAATACGATCGTTGAAAGCCTTCAATAATGCAAACATTTTGATGTAATCTTGGGAGTAACAAAGATACGTGTGTGTATTTTGGAAGTTATAGTCTATAGTATGTTTGAAACTACATGTCTCCTTCAAAAAAATGTATATGAATATATGATAGTGCATGCTTACAATTAAAACACAATATATTTTTGCAAGGTAAAAACATTGTATTTCGAAAATGTCAGCTTTTTTTAGAAATACTGTAAGAAACTAGATCGGTTTTAATGAAGGTTCACAAATCCAAGTGATACAATTTTCTGGGTGGATTCATGATTAAACACAAGAAGGTCATCTGAATTGTAAGGGCTTTAACATGACCCATATGGAGGTAAGCAGAGGACACCAGTCTTTCTCTCACTGGTAATTCACTGAGGGCTCATTAACAGTGATGCACATGTAGTGTGGGCGGTGGATCATATAGCAACTGAAACCTCACGCACACCTCCTCGACCACACCACATATATAACTGCCTAATTTGGTTGTTAGGCCAGATTGGATTGTAAGTGTGATAGATTCAGCTCCACTAGTGACGGTCCCACAGGTATAAACACAGCCAGTCAATCTGATCACCATTATTGTGATATTATTTTAACTACATTGTTTTCTAGCTAAAGGCAGACAAATCTAGCGTGTGTTGTATTTTGGTCTGCAGGGGAATACCATTATTTTGATTCAGAGTTGATTTCATATTATTAGATATATAGGTGAGTCGGAGGAGAAGCTAATGCAAAGTGCTGTGAGCCTTGAAAACTAACCCACTTTGTTGCAATAGATCTGCTGTGAAGCACGGGAAGACAACACGCATGACTGAAGGCTGTGATGTGCACACATTCACATTAACACTATACAACATATAGTGTGCACTTGAGTAAAACCCTCATCCACACATGAGCTGAGGTGTGTTTAGTGTTTGTGGGCATACATAAGCCAGCAAATTGCTCCACATTTGACTCCACTGTCCACATTTTAGCTCCATGTTATCCTGTTATAACCAGCTATTGATGAACTAGAACATAGATTTAAGGTTCTGCCAATAGATATTGATTACAATTGTTTTTATGTGATGAATTACCACATAGGTAATATATATAGGCTGTAACCCCTTTGCAATTAACATGCCTAGCATGCAAGTGAATGAGTTTGACCATAAAGGGCTTTTCCTGAGACTGTAGCTGTAATTCAGTGGCTAACATTTGAAAAAGACACATATCGTCCAAAATGTACATTTTTACAAGTAAACCACACTGGCTTATGTTTTCATACCAACACACTTTAAGGGTAGATGTAACTGATAAATGCCACATCTTATTGCATCAGGATTCTTACACAATGGTTACTATTGGTGTCAGAATGAGGATGGCTGAAAACGGATAACTAACTGTTATTCACTCTCAATCTCCAAACAGACGACTTGCTGACTCGCTTTTCCTCCTTTCAAAAAGGTCAATTATTATCACCTCTGTGAGGTAATTTATCGACAGGCCCTTGTACCTCCATTTTTCAGGTGATGAATGCTGCGAACCTTCTTGCACCAGAAAGGATGAAACAATAAAGCTGTTAACCAAAACTATATTCAGCTAAAGAATATTTTATAGGTTCATTATCCATGTGTTCAGCCTCACTAGCTGTTATGTCAGCAACGTCCTTCACTCCACAGCAGACCTGTGGCAAACCAGCAATGCAGCACATTCAGCAGATGGAAAAAAAAAAGTGATTGTATAATTAATGTATTTGCTTGCACAATGCAATCATCCCGTGTCAACAGAAGGATCTACCTACATGAGCCATGCAATACTGGATACACAAAATCAGAGACGCTGTTTGTTAAACATCAACAAGCTCTCAGCATGAAAGATTTATGTGGTCCATAATGGATGTACTCTGCATTAATCTCTGCATGCATTCAGAAGGTGACATCTACAGTAAGAGCGCCTTTGCTATTCTGTATGTGTAATATTCAAGCAGCCAACATTTTAAAGAAAATCTCCACCAAAGTGTGTTTACAGGTCTTGGGGAGTTCTACTGTGTATGTGTAAAAAAGCCTTTTGTGGCTCCAACGGGAGCTGCATGGAATCTGATGAATTGCCTTTAGTGATGTCACTTGAGGCAGCATCGGTTGTGTCTGAAGACTTGAAGTTTAAAATTAAACAAATGTGGTTGTGTGGTGTAAGACAGGTTAGAAAGAAGGGAGCTTACAAGATGTCTGTAGCTCGCTTCTCATCTCCGCTTAAAGCTAGCGGCTCAAAGCTACTATTAGCCGCTAATAACATAACACATGTGAATCTCGAAAACAAACTGTCTGCCGTCGAATTGCATTGTAGGTAATGTAGGCACCAGGTTTGACAAGGAAGAAGAATGCAATTTTGATCCTTTTATTTTTAACTGTCCAATGTGAAACCGACAATATGACAGGAGTGCAATCAATGGAGTACTCATTTAGTGACCTACAAGGTCTGTCAGGCAAACATCCATGTGAACAAAAAACACACAGACAGCTCCACTTACAATGAAGACATCACACGAGACAAGACAAGACAACACCCACTAACCCAAAACTATTTACAGATGTAGCATTTAATGTCCTAAATAAAAGACTGCAGGCCAGACAGGATGTGATAAAACAAAATGATTTAGCATTTATAAGCAGAATATAAACTTTTAATCAATGCTTTATAACAAACTATAATGTAGTTGTAAGCAGATAAAAGTGTTTATTAGTGTATTTGTCAACTACAATAACTCCCATACACCCATAAGTAAAGTGATGTGTTAACATATCGTTTTTAAAAAAGACTAAAATGTGTACGATGGAGATCACAAACTGAATTGTGGCTTCTCGTGTATAATCTCTACATTGTCCCCATTTTTCATGTTAAAATAATCAAAAGTACATTATGTTTTGCAACAATGGAAGTTTGCCTGACAAAGACTTTGTATGTCAAAACATTGCATCAAACATTTGGGAGCTTGAAAATGTCAGTGTGAAGACAACTTCTCCTTTGTCTTTGTTTGCTGTTTTTTTTTATCCTGCACCTGGGATGGATATGAACAATACTATCCACCTTATTCAAACAGAAAAAAAATACTTCTTATAATGAAGGTCAACCACAGCTGTACAAATCATGTGCAAGTGTTGTTCTGAGGCCCTGTTGATTGTTTGCTTTTTCTTATTATTATGTGGTGTGAGTCAGGAAAGAATTTGTTTCTAAAGAGTCTTTACAAATACTTTTCAATACAAAACATCAGATTGGGCTGACAATCAAACATAAACTGTATAATTATGTTCTAGGAGCTCTTGTTTCTATATTTATATACATGGAGGATCTTCAAGGAATTTGAACCTCACACATTTTCTATTGCTCATTGTCCGACAGACGTTTCTTTGTTTATGTATATAACATTTCATGAGATGCACTTTTGTCAGTATTTCACTGTTAACTGCGGCAGAAAATCCAGGAAATGCTTTGAATGCACTCATTTGTGATGCATGACGAGCCATATGAAAATTAATATATGTAAAGCGCAAGTGTGTTTGCATGTGTGTTGTCATTTTGAAATCATCGTGACACTCTGGGGCCATGACTCTAACCTCTCATTTAATTTCAAGGTAACACAAACAACAAAGCGACAAGGTGTCTGTCTGAATATCTGTGCTGCTTTCAACATGCCAACAATAATAAAATTAATGATTTTAATGCTAAGTCTTGATTTAAACTGCATTGAAACTCCCACTCGTAGAACAATTGTGCCAAACAAATACTTTAAAGCCTTTATTGCACATCCTCTCTGATACATACCTTTATTTCACATAATGCTGACAAATCCTCAGTATTATTTTTATAGCTCCGCAGGCCACGCTCTACAAATTTAAATCACTCTCTATAACCATGAGATGGCAAACCTTTTCACACATGAACACAGCATACTGTAGATACAGATGTAATGTGGCAACAGACCCACACACAGTAAAACAAGGTGGTGTTTGATCAGCAAAATTAAACTGATCAGCTTTCTGCTCTGCTGTGTAAATAGTAGCTACAGTTTCTTTGTTTGACACTGATAATAATCTTGTATCCTTTCATTTCAACTGCATCAGTGTGCCTTTCTAAAAAAAACAAAAGACAACCACAGGGTAGCAGCAAGCAGTCCATGACCATAATACAAATATATATGACTCCTCAGAATATTGTCGATGTAGTTTTAAAAGTAAAACTACCATATTTGTACACAGAATGCAAAAAGGATCCTGGCTGCCTTTTCTATTTTTTTTAATTTACTTATCAGGTCAGGTGTTATGATCTCTGCTGCTCCATCGCATTAATGGGTCAGTCGTCGCATGGGAAAACACACTGTGCATTGCTTTACTGTAATACTCCGAACAGGAATACAGAATACTAACAACCCATTACTGTTTTATCCTACAACATAGCACATGTTATCATCAATAGGAGCTTATATGACATGTTTAGGTGATTTTGTGAGGTGCGTAAAGTTGGGTTTCTCCAACAACGTCAATCGAAAATGATATCTTGTTTTCTATAATTATTATTAAAACAAGCTTTTTAAATAATTCGCATTGCTTGGGATTGAGCTTTGCATCCATTGGAATTATATGGAACAAGTGTACTCCACGTTTTCTTCATTTGTCCATTAAAAATTTTAAAACATTTTGGCATTTTAAATCTCCATACTGTTTTTTTTATCTTTTGCATGCGCATCTTATAGTGTCTACACGTCCCAGAAACTATATTGTTCATGACATTCTTATTGTTATTTAATCTCATATATTTTTAGAACTTCATATCCAAAAATAAATGCATAAATAAATCTTATTGGAGACTGAAGGAACATTCGTTCACGACCTGAAGCATCTGAAGCGCACAAGTTTATGGAAAGCTTTCTTGAAGTCCTCATTGGACATTGTGTATATGATCGGGTTGATGAGGGAGTTCAGATATCCCAACCAGGTGAAAAAGTCAAATAACTCGGGGTTAAAACATGTCTCACAAGTGGCCACCACCAATGTGTAAATGAAAAACGGCAGCCAGCAAACGATATAAGCGCCGAGGATTATCCCCAAAGTCTTTGTCGCTTTTCTCTCTCTGGCTGCTGAAATACGCTTTTTCTCCAAAAGCGCGTCCGACACAGTAACTTTCACCTGGTTCTCGCTTGTTGAAGACCCGGTGTCGCTGGACTGGGTGTCGTGTCTCCCGCCCTGCAGGGACGCAACGGATCCAGGGGAGTTGGTGACCAGGTGCGCCGATGTGAGTCTCTTCCCCACCTTCTTGGGGGACTGCTTCAGGATCCGTTTTCGGGCCTCGACGTATATCCGTCCGTATAGAACAATAAGCAGCAAGGTGGGGATGTAGAAAGCCCCAAAGGTGGAGTAGATGGTGTAGAAAATATGATCCGTGTTGACGCTGCAGCTGGTCAGCTCCTCCGCCTTTACCTGCCTCCAGAAGAGAGGTGGCAGGGAGATGGAGATGGCGATGACCCAGGCTGTGGCCACCATCCCGGCCGCGCGCCCCGGAGTGCGCTTTTTGGAGTACTCCACTGCGTCCGTGATGGCCCAGTATCTATCCAAAGCGATTACGCACAGGTGGAGGATAGATGCCGTGCAACACGTTATGTCCGAGGAGAGCCAGATGTCGCACACGATTTGCCCCAGCGTCCAGGTGTGGATGACCGTGTACAGGACGCAGATGGGCATCACCAGAATTGACACCAGCAGGTCAGTGATGGCCAGAGAGGCGATCAAAAAGTTCGCAGGAGTTTGCAATTTCTTCGACTGAGAGATTGTTGCGATGACGAACGCGTTGGATAAAGTGGTGGCGAGTGTGAAAACGGAGAGAATCACCGCCAGGCTGATCTGATAGGCGAGACTCTCTGCGCTGACATCCACAGTGGATGAATCTGTAATAAAACTGTCGTTTGTGGTGTTCACCGGCTCCATAACTTTTAAACACTTTTTCTCATATTTTATTTTATTAGATGTTTGACTTTTAAGGTGCCCTTTCTCTTGATGGACGTCGCCTTATCCGTGCCATCCGGTCAGATAAATGGCATAATCAGTCTGAAACTTGAAAATGGATTCCTTTCTTCCTCATTGTCTTCTGTTACATCAGGTTTTAATGTGCAGGTGCCAAATTGTGGAAGCAAATATCCATTCTAGCGCTATTCAAACTTTTCCGTTTTGTAGCCATAAAAGAAAACTCCTCAACTGTTGTACACAACATATAAGACAGAAAAGGTTTGAGTGTAAATGCAAATGATGAGCAGTGCGTCCTGATGTCCCAACTTCTGGGAAGATGTCACAAATAATCCGCATGTAGGGCAGAAGTTCTTCAGAGCTGTGATTCCTCAGGCCCCCTGTGGTTGAGTGGTGAGACTACCCTAAGTCTCAGTTTTATACAGACTCTGACATCAAACAAGCACCACTGATCACATCCTTGTTTCTCTCTCTCTCTCTCTCTCTCTCTCTCTCTCTCTCTCTCTCTCTCTCTCTCTCTCTCTCTCTCTCTCTCTCTCTCTATAAAGAGTATCTGCTGGGTCATAGTGCCCAGTGTGTCTCATGTGTCACATGTTGTGCACATTAAAGATTGTGAATTGAATGGGAAAAATAATTACTTATTTTATATCACAGAATGCAAAACTACTTTCTATTTTTTTTTCAGCCATGGACCCCTTACAAGATAGAGAATATTCCTGCAACACCTTCATGTATGTCCTTTGAAATAATTAGACATTTCTTACACTTCCATAGTTATGTGAAAAAAACAATACAAGAGAAATCTGTTAAATATTAGACATGTTTTTTAAATATTTGTAGCCATCTCAACACAGTAAATCTATAAAACAGCTAGTACACACACACACACACACACACACACACACACACACACACACACACACACACACACACACACACACACACACACACACATATATCAAGAGTAAGTGTTTCGCTCTTAGTTTTTACATAGGCTAAATAAAACACAGATTCTGATTATTTTAAATAATATAATATACAATTTGTTAGATTAGAATGTAATATATGAACTATTTTAGGTTTTAAAATATTAAAATTAAAATATAATTTGTTGAACTATGAAGCCTTTTGTAAAAAACATTTAAAAAGAGAGATTTCATATCATGATAATTTGAATCTGAAAACTTTTCATGGACCTTCTGGCAAAGTGCCACAGACCCCACTTTGAGAATCACTGTAATACAGAGTCTTATGTATCCACTTATGTATCCCCCCCCCCCCTTTGCCTTCTTCCTATTTTAATTCAAGGTTGTAATAATTTTATTTTGGAAAAATGCCAAATCCATCCATCCATCCATTGTCTACCGCTTATCCGGAGTCGGGTCGCGGGGGCAGCAGCTCCAGTAAGGAACCCCAAACTTCCCTTCTCCAGGTCACATCCGCCAGCTCCAACTGGGGGATCCCGAGGCGTTCCCAGGCCAGTGAGGAGATATAATCCCATTTTGGCCGCTTGTACCTGTGATCTCGTTCTTTCGGTCATGACCCAGCCTTCATGACCATAGGTGAGGGTAGGAACGAAGATCGCCCGGAAGATCGAGAGCTTTGCCTTCTGGCTCAGCTCTCTTTTCGTCACAACAGTGCGGTAAAGCGAATGTAATATCGCCCCCGCTGCTCCGATTCTCCGGTCAATTTCTCGCTCCATCGTGTCCTCACTCACAAACAAGACCCCGAGGTACTTGAACTCCTTCACAATAGGCAATCCACCGGTTTCCTGCTGAGAGCCATGGCCTCAGATTTTGAGGTGCTGATCCTCATCCCAACCGCTTAACACTCGGCTGCGAACCGATCCAGTGACTGTTGAAGGTCACAGACCGATGACGCCATCAGGACCACATCATCTGCAAAGAGCAGCGATGAGATCCTCAGGCCACCGAACTGCAACCCCTCTCCTTCACGACTACGCCTCGATATCCTGTCCATGAAAATTACAAACAGGATTGGTGATAAAGCGCAGCCCTGGCGGAGGCCAACATTCACTGGGAACGAGTCCGACTTACTGCCTAGTAACCGGACACAACTCTCGCTTTGGGCGTACAGGGATTGGATGGCCCTCAGAAGTGACCCCCTCACCCCATACTCCCGCAGCACCTCCCACAGTATCACCCGGGGGACCCGGTCATACGCCTTCTCGAGATCCACAAAACACATGTAGAGGGCGAACTCCCAGGCCCCCTCCAGGATCCTTGCGAGAGTGAAGAGTTGGTCCGTTGTTCCCCGACCAGGACAGAATCCGCATTGTTCCTCTTCAATCAGATGTTCGACTATCGGCCGAACCCTCCTTTCCAGCACCTTGGAGTAGACTTTACCGGGGAGGCTGAGAAGTGTGATACCCCTGTAGTTGGCACACACTCTCTGGTCCCCCTTTTTGAATAGGGGAACCACCACCCCGGTCTGCCACCCCCTAGGCACTGTCCCAGACTTCCACGCAATGTTGACGAGGTGTGTCAACCAAGACAGCCCCTCAACACCCAAAGCCTTCAGCATTTCTGGACGGATCTCATCAACCCCTGCGGCTTTGCCACTGTGGCGTTGTTTGACTACCTCAGTGACTTCCAACAGGGAAATTGACGATGGTCCCCCATCAGCTTCCAGCTCTGCCTCTACCATAGAGGGTGTGTTAGTCGGATTCAGGAGTTCCTCAAAGTGCTCCTTCCACCGCCACGATAACCTTCTCAGTCGAAGTCAGCAGGGGTCCACCACGGTGTTTGAGGGTTACCGCCCCTTGAGGCACCTAAGACCTTGAGACCATAGCTCATCACCGCAGCTTCAGCAATAGAGGTTTTGAACATCGCCCACTCAGGTTCAATGCCCCCAACCTCCATAGGGATGTCTGAAAAGCTCCGCCGGAGGTGTGAGTTGATGATCTCCCGGACAGGGTCTTCCTCCAGACGTTCCCAGTACACCCGCACTACCCGTTTGGGCTTACCAGGTCTGTCCAGAGTCTTCCCCCACCACTTGATCCAACTCATCACCAGATGGTGATCAGTTGACAGCTCCGCCCCTCTCTTCACCCGAGTGTCCAAAACATGCGGCCTCAGATCAGATGATACGATCACAAAATCGATCATTGACCTTTGGCCTAGGGTGCTCTGGTACCACGTACACTTATGAGCATCCTTATGTTTGAACATGGTGTTTGTTTATGGCCATTCCATGACTAGCACAGAAGTCCAACAACAAACGATCGTTCGGGTTTAGATCAGGGAGGCCGTTCCTCCCAATCACGCCTCTCCAGGTGTCTCCATCGTTTCCCACGTGCGTGTTAAAGTCTCCAAGCAAGACTACGGAGTCCCCTACTGGAGCCCCCTGCAGGGCTCCATTCAGGGTCTCCAAGAAGGCCGAATACTCCGAACTGCGGTTTGGGGCATAGGCACAAACAACAGTCAGAGTTTTCCCCCCCATAACTCGAAGGCGTAGGGAGGCGACCCTCTCATTCACTGGGGTGAACTCCAACGTAGCGGCACTCAGCCGGGGGCTTGTGAGTATCCCCACACCTGCCCGACGCCTCACACCTTGGGCAACTCCGGAGAAGAATAGAGTCCAACCCCTATCCAGGAGTACGGTTCCAGAGCCAAGACTGTGTGTAGAGGTAAGCCCCACCAGATACTAGTGCGGGAGGTGGAGCGCTACCAGTTGAAAACGCCAAATGGGGTGTATATTTTTGCAAAGCACTGTAAGAGTTTCCGTATCAGGATTGCACATTGAATCCTGCCATTTTTGGCACATCTGATGTGTGATAACGACTGTCATAGATATTGACATTGGGTCACTGCCAGTTACACATGAAGCTGTGAACCTCTCACCCTCATTCAGTGTTTGATGCCAGTTCTCAAGTTCATGCATAGCCTTCACTGAGCCTGCAATGGACCAATAATCTATTCAAGAGATGATTTTTTTGATGAAATTAATCTTTTAGTCTCGTCAGGAAACACACACACGCACACGCATGCACACACACACACACACACACACACACACACACACACACACACACACACACACACACACACACACACACATAATGCCCTTTTTCCAAACTGAGGAACTGAAATGACTCTGTATGTATATATCAGCAGTTATATCTTCTCTTCTACTTTTATTAATTTCCTCATCAGAAACTTTTAATTGAAATTGACTTGTCACTTACATTGCACCAAATGCTCTTCAGACTCACAAATCAACTGTCTACATCTGTGGTGCTCCGCTGGTTTTGTTAACAGCTCAAATATATTGAACCTTTCACAGATTGTTCTTGGTAGATCCCTCTAAAATTGTTCCAGGTGAAACATTTATAAAATGTTCTACCAAGAACCGAAAGGGTTCTCCTGTGGGAATGAGCTTAAGAACAATATGTGGTTCTAGTTACCACCTTTATTTCTAAGAGTGTAGTCATGTGGATGTATTTAATCATACATAAGGGTTTCTCCACAAATCTTTACGTCAATAGAGGTCATCAGGTCATGCTCTTTAGACGTCATGTCCAGAAACTTACTCCTGATACTGTCACAATGTCATTATAATGTATTTTGTAAGTAATGACACATTATTAAGATATTGTATGATAATATAGAAGGTGGAGGTGAAGTCTGGTATTTTATAGGGATGGATCAGTGTAGATGTCTGCATGAGTTTTAAAACCATTTACAACTAAAGGTTGGGATCTGTATGAATATGAATGAATTGATATCTGGAATTATTTCTTCCTTGCAGACAGTGCCAAAGCCAAGTACTGAGGTCTTGAATTGTAGGTCACCACCCCAGGAAAACTTTGGCCGGACACCAAAAGTCAATGATCTAAAAGAAATAAATTATTTAGTTTTTGCTATTTCATTTATTTGCATCATTAACCACGATGCTTTAAATCCTACACACTGTCAGGTAGAACATGCTGTTGGAAGAAATACTGTAAAATACTGTAAACTACCCTTGGCTATGACTCTGCTTGCTGGTGTTCTCAGCAGTAACATTAACCTTTGTTGTGAACTTCTGACGAGTCCATTAAAAGAATAATTTAAAAAAGAAAACTGGCAAGAGTGTTGGTGTTAAACAGCTGAGCGTTATTTAGAGTTTCATTGAGCATGAAGGTATCTTACCGAGGCGTTAATTATCGATGCATTCATCTGAACTCATTGGAGTTATAAAAAATAATTTATGACAGGAAAAAGTAGCAGACCATCAAAGTCTCTAAAATAACATGTGCTACTAGGCGTTTGTAGTTAATGTCACCCTAGAGTAAGAATATCAAAGGTTTTTTGATTAAATACAGATGCTTGCAAGTGTATGTATGTACATTGGGACTAATTATATTTTTATATTTCCTTTTTTATATATTTATACATGCTGCTAAGTAGAGTAGATTGCTGCCAAACTAAATGTCATTGTATTTAACATGCAATGGCAATAAAGCATCTTATGTATTTGACTCAAGTCTGCATCAGTGCATTCATGTGAATTGCAATTCAGTTTTCTCACATTTAATGTTCAATTTATAAGCAGTTTATGCTTGCACTTATGCACATGGAAAGACATTTCCGAGCTCTGAAAAGCTTTTTACATCTTAATGAGCAAGAGACGTCAGGTTGGTGACACTTATCTGTGGAGACATTACAGAGTGTGGTGATGTATCTCTTTTATTGACTCAAACACTACAATAATTCACAAGGCAGACATAAATACCTTGGACATATTTGAAAATCACATTAGCAATGTGTTTTTTCTCCGATCCCAGATAATTGCTTTTTGGTGTTAATGAATTCTCTCTGGGGAGGCTGCATCTGTCGCAGAAAACTATCATTAACTTTCTGGTAGAACTTGATTACACTGTATATTTTTGTTTCTGTCGGGCATCCCAAATTGTTTACTTTTAAGTGAATTTAACATATACGTGGGTAATTTCATTCTATGTTCCTCATCTGTTGTTTTGCACTTGAATTCCCGTGCAGGCAGAAACAAACAACAGCTATTTCTCTGTATCCGAGCTCAGTAGAGATTATCGCGAGGCAGTGCTCAGTGCAACACACCCTCCTGTGAGTTCATGATCGTACCCCTTGGCTGACCATGACCACCCGGTACAGCTAATGCATGAGAACTGGTCACAACACGACCACCATTACCACCGTTTACACAAAAACACATGCCCTTTTCTGTCATCCCAATCTGATACTTTGTTTTGTTTTCTGGTTGTAGTTTTCTATTTGAAAAGGCTGCAGTTTGAGTGACCCAGTTCAGGGGCAGCAGCAGCAGTACAGGGCAATTTTTAGTGACTCTGTCTCCGTTATCTCCCCTCATCTCTAAACACATTGCAGCACAGCACAGTAGCGGCTACATCCAATCTCATACTGGCCCTGAAAGTCCTATTTTTAGTCGGGTAATAAGGTATCCAGCAAGCCTTAAAGTCGATACATTGTACCACATACAAGCACAGGGCGATGTGGATTTCTTTAAAGCTTTTTCTTTACAATGCGATGAATGATACATGAATGGATACCCAAAGAGTTCCCTAGATAGTTTGATGAAAAATTTCTTATTGTTTTACAATACAATGTTGCTGAGAAATCTTTTTTTCTGAGTAATTTGACATAAATAAGAAATAATAATTAGAGCTTTCGACATCTTACTTGTATTTTATTTCATTTGATTTAGCTGAACTATAAGTTCTTTGCAGAGGTTTTTATCTTAAATACTGGAAAAGGCAATGTTGATTTTGGCATGAGTTCATCATTGTTCAAATAAAAAGTGTGTTGAGATTAAGCTTCTTGGCAAGTAGTTCTTGCCAAGAAGCTTCCACAGGAGAATAGTTGGTGGTGAATATCAGCTGTAGGTCTGCAGTACAAGATGTCTGAGATTTGAAAAGTACATTGTGTTCCAGGTTAAATTCCACATCAAAAAGAAAACTTTGTATGTTTCACGTTGAAACCTGCAAATATACTTATAAACATAACTGACTAATGACATTGACTTATTATCTTCTTGTTTGTATGATAGTTAACTTGTTAGAAAACAATTGCTCCAACAGAAAGAGCAACATTAGTATTTATTTCTGTTTCTGTTCATATTGAGATTTAATATTCACTCTTATTTTAGCTCTGCTTTTGTCTCCACCAAGTCCTGAGACAAATATCTGAATTTTTAGCTGCTAAATGCTCAAATATGTTCACCAGCTAGTCCCTAACTTTGTCTGAGAAGTTTTGATCCATATTTGGTTGGAAATTTTGCTGTTAAAATACTACATTCTCACTTTATAAAGTTGATATGGTGAATGTGTTAGCACTCTCCTATTTACACATCAAACAGACACAAAGCATGTATATGTATGCAGTTGTGTTTCTGGCCACCCGACGAAGGGAAGTCCAATATTCATTCCCTTTTAGCTCTGTTTTTGGTCACCACCAGCTATATGGCTCTTAAGCTTCTAAATGTTCCTCTATGTTCACCAGCTCGTCACTAACTGTCTGTCAGCTGTTTGGTTCTAGGCAGGTAGCGAGTAGTGGGTTGAACTAAGAGCTGAAAGATGCTAAAACAATAAAAGAGCTGAAAGATGCTAAAACTCACAGAAGAGTTGAGAGAAACTGCAGTCAGCTGATAAATATCTGTAGGTTTGTCACTCTTGGGGAAATATTTCACATTATACGAGATCATTTTACCTGTTGTTCATATACAAATATGGCTAGTGCAGCTTTAAACTGACAGTAACAAATTATAAAGATAAAGTTACATCAGCAAGTAGATGGTGTCTCTACAAAGACTTAAGACACTTTTCAACACTCTTTTTCCGACTAATGTTTAATCAAGAGAACTTTTAACACATTTTTGGGGGTGACCTTTTAGTTATTGGTAATCTATTTCCATCCTTAACTGACAGCTGTAGCGACTGAGACCAAATGGGGCAAACCCAAATGAGGGCAGATCCCTTGTTGTTATGAGAGTCAACCCTCCCTCTCCACGTACCCAAAGCCATCGCTGTAGGGATGGTTGCTTCTTATCCTAATGTTTATGAGATGAGACACGGGAGAAATGACCAAGCTGAGCAGCTAGGTCAGCCATGTTTGGAACCTGGATTCTAAAAGTATCTCCTGTGTACAGCTGTGTCGCTGTAGGAAGTCAGCATTTAAAAAGCATTGAGTCTGTGTATGCAGAAGCCGTTTCAGGTTTGTCATCATAGTAAGAGCTGAAACACATCTGAAGACTGCATAATGATACACTTCAGAAAAACGAGCAGAAAACTTCTCAGATTTCTAAAATGTCAGTTAATAATGAACTTTAATGTATTACGCTTCCCTACGTTAAGAATATACTTCCTCATATAATATGTTCTTATTGTACGATAACAATGAATATACAGTACAGTTAAGCTCCTTGATATTTAACCAAGAATGTTAAAATACAGCTTCACTGACAAAGTTCAAAGTGTTAAACTGTTTCCTCCAAAACATGATACACTTGATGATATATTGATATAGATAAAACTACTGTAGTTCTGTCACCCCATATAAGGGGCAGATGAGGTGGTTTGGCACACGTAAACTTTGAAAAGAGATGTTAAAAAAAAACAGGTCGATAAGTAGGAGTAGTTCAAAAGAAAAGTGGCATTTATTAAGAAAAGGTTTACTGAAACAAAGGACAAATATGAAACCCATGTATTTAAAAAATAAATAAAAAATACATTAAACTGACAGAACCGATTACCAAGCTTACCAAGCAAACCAAAACTGCAACCTTCAGTAAGCTGCCAACGCCTTTCTTCTCTTTACTCCAGTGAAAGCATTTTTAAATTCTCAGCCTCACCTAACTGGAATATACCATATGTAAGCAAAGGGTGAGCAAAACCTGAGCAAACATCCAAATCACACAGAATAATGACCATACCATTAATACAAGATCGTTATGTTACTGTGGACATGACAATTTATCTTTGGGCTCCCATCCAAACCAATGAGCACATCAAATATCATATAATGTCATTTACTTCAGTATCATCTCACCTATATTCCTACATCTTAACAGTGCCCAGCCCCCTCCTGCTAAGAGGACATAATTAGGCACACCTGTGAGCACTTCCCTTGATTAAGCAGCTGAGCAGCTACCCAATTCAGGCAGAACAACAACAACAACAATCCTGTGAACCCATTAAACAAACTAACTAAACCAGGTTGTTTTCATTTATACACCCAATTGATAATGATGTCTCAACTAAACTGAAACATTGGACTGAAATGAACAATTAAGCAGAAACAAATTTATTTTGAATTTTGGGCAACAGGGCTGATTACTCGACTAACATGTAAATCATTTGAGTCAGAATCAGTTGGATCAGGGCTACATTAGCCGCTACTAGCACACCACACCCGAGTTGCATCGTGGGTAATGTAGGCGCCAGGTTTTGACAATGAAGACGAATGCATAGAATAACAATGATGATATCGCTGGTTCTGCTGCATCAATGTTTATCCTTTTTTTTAATTGTCCATCTAGAGTCAAAGTTATACTAAATCAGTGGAGCATCTTTTAAAATGCTGCTTACAAATGAATGCATGGTAATGATGATCCAATAATACACAACTACTTTTATTTTCTATACTTAAATACAGTTGCCAGTAATACTTCTGTTCTACTTGAGTGAAATTTGAATGTAATGGAGTAGGCCAACATTTTACTGCAGTGCAGGATCTGAATATTTCCTCCAACACTGTTGAGTACAATGAGAGAATCAAATATAGGACACATGTGGAGTTGCAGCCTGGTCTGATGGCATATGGTGCCTTCTGTGTCGCCAATCAGCCCTTGGAGGCCCCCCTGCTAAAAAATGTATCGGGAGAGATATGGATTGGAGGCTTTTTGGGGTTCTTACTTTCCAAATCTGGTTGAAGGAGCTGTTGCCACCATGTAGCGGACTGTGACACTTTCTGAAGGGCTAGTGCCCCATTTTTGGGAGACCCTCGCTATGAATATTGTGTGGGTCACTCAAGGGCTGCTTACTTCTAGATCATTTCAGCCCAGAGCTACCAGGAAGGAGAGGGAGGAGTGTATACTTAAATGCACTATATAGAGCAGAATTATATTCCCTGGAGGAAAACGTGAGAGGAAATGAGCTGAGTGGCGATGATGACTGATTAGTAACAGGCTTGTTTTACTGCGGTCAGACTCATTTTGGCTTTAGAGGAAGTGGCCGAGTCCATTTGGAGACTGCATTGTCAGATGGGAGACTGACTGCAGGCAGTCATGAGTTTTAGTAGCACTTTTAAGGGCTGGAACTGGTCCACACTTTGAGGAGTGAGAAAGAAGAAGCGTAGAATTGATTTATTAAGCCTTGACAATGATGCTGCAGTGATATCATTGTGTTAGTCACTGAAGTTTTGTTGCATAATGCATATCATTCACAGCATGCAGCTGCAGTATCACAGATGGCCTCATTTGAACATTTAAAGGAAGATTACCCAGCGGTATATCTTGCAAACATTGTAATTGACTCTGTGATATGAGGAGAATAGGACTTGAGATTGATTTACTGCGTGTGTGTGTGTGTGTGTGTGTGTTTACGTATATACTGTACGTGTAAGTTTTGTGTGCAGAAAGAGAAAGAGGGTGATAGCGAGACGAGACACCAGCCTATTTCTGAGTGGGCGGACAAGTGCTAATAGTACATATCAGTGCTGTTATGGGTGATGGCTCGTGGAGTGTGAAAAAGAGAGGTTATTGGGGATACAGGAACAAGCATCACTTAAATTCATCACCCTGTTAGCAATATGTGTATAATCTTGGAGAAACATTATGTAGTGTATGTCAGTGTAAATGTTAGAAATGCAGAGTTGTGGTCGCAACTGCTGCTTCATTTAAAGAACGGCGTGCAAGAGAGTGCATCAACAGATGATTTATTGGTTAAACACTTATCACTTCACTACCCATGAAGACTTATATCAAGGACATTAGAAAGGTAACCCACTGTATCACAGCTGCGCTTGCTCAACATTTACTCGACATGAAAGATTGTGCAGTAAAGTGCTTTTAGTGCCCCAAAGGAGCACAACACAGGAGAGAGAAGAGGACAGGGGGATTCAGCGTTCCTCAAAGGCTGGAGAAACCCAATATCACTGTGTGTGTTTACACTTTAGCTTCACAAGTACAACGCCATCTGTCTAACTGTATCAACTCCTGAAGCAGATTTCATCGAGTTGATCTGCACTTTGCGGTGGAATGTAACTAAGTAACATTTACCCAAGTGCTGTACTTAAGCATACTTCTGCAGTAGTTGTAATTTACGTGGGTATTTCCATTTTATAAAACTTCTCTACACTTTAGAGGGAAGTATTGTCATTTTCACTCCACTGTATTTATATAACAACTAAAGTTACAGTTACTATTACTACTATTTGTATGTTTTTTTTAAATAACACATTTCATATTGCTCTAATTTCTTTGACTATATATTGTTTCTGTTTCTTGTCATCAGTCTATTGGAGTTATTTATGCATTTAAAGCCTGGCTGCAAACTCAATTTAAAGAAAAATGTGAAAATCAGCTTTAAAAACAAAAATGTTTTTTGAAGAAGGAATACCCACAATGCAATATGTGTACCTTTATATAATGTATGCATGAGTTTAAACATGGCTAAGAGCTATGTCTGGCTGGTATTTCTGATCTGCCGCAGTGAACACTGGAGGATACTTACTCAGCGTTTCTGCAAAGGCCAATGAGATTTATTAATGATTTAAAGCACAAACCTTTTGGCAATGATGCATGCGTCATTCGTTCATGCTTGGGTGTTCTTCTATTGAGTTATTTTCAGTTTTCATCGCTCAATGGGTTTTTTTATACTATTGTGTCTAGTTTTATTGATGTTGATTTCGCTGTCCGGCCGCTGAGAACTGTCTCTTTTTGTTTCTCACGCTGTCTCTCACACATAAGACATTTTCTGCTGCTCAGGGGTCCAAATAGTCTGCACATGTACAGCAGTTTAAGGAAAACTGAAATGAAATGACAGAAATTATTTTTGTTATTCGAATTGTTACAAGGGAAATTGTGTTTTAGAAAGGCTGCCACAAATTTAAAAAATAGTCTTCAAAGACCAATCACACCTATTGTTCCCCCCCCCCCCAAAACTACAACATTAAATCATAATAAAGATCCTTGTTGTTTCTGAGGCTTCTTTACCATTTATTATGAGGTTAAGTTAAAGTTAAAGTTAAAAGTTAAAGCCTTTTATTGTCATTATACAAAAAGTACAACGAGTGCCACTCTGTCTCAGTGTGCAAAAAATACAAAGACATACATAACATTAAAAACACGGCAGTAGGACAGACAACATAAGCAATCATACGGGGGAATAAATAGTTAAAAATATTGATTAAAAATAGTTTATACTTTTTAAAAGTGCAATCAGAGTGAGTATATGTGTGAAGGTGGTTATGGTTATGTTGTGTTATGTTATGGTTAGGTTAGGTTTACAGTGGTGGCATTGATGAGGATAATTCAACCATTATTGAGTTATTGGCCTATACTATTAGGTTGTTTATCTTTTAATGTATTTGATTTATGAAAACAATATTTGGGAGCCACAATGCTATTTTTTGAGTAACCACTGATTACCCTTAGTGTTTTAGTCCCAGTCTCTCCACTAAGTGGTGCTGCTGGGTGAGGAGCTGTATTCAACAGAGCAGACAAATCAGTGCGGCCACTTTTACTCCTTACATATAGTAGAGTGGTGATTCCTTCATTCATGAAAAAGAGGAAATACAACAACAACCCCTCAATAAATGCTGGAGAGTTGCAAATAACCAATATTTTGTATCAGAGCAATTATTATGATTTTGTGGAAAGTATTTGCATTTTTTCTTTTCTTAAAATTAAGTTTTCTCTTGAGATGAATTCCAGCAAAAATAAATATTCAATACATAAATTTAGGGATGATAGAAAAAGAAAACACTGAAGGTAAAAGTCTAAATTATGAGCAGCAAGGTTCAAATTATCACATCCTAAATCAACATTTTGACTTTCTTAGTCAATGTTATTCTGTAATTAAAGTTATTTGTCAGGAGTCGTGTCAAACATTCATGGCAAAGAGAAAAGATGCTGTCCAAGATTGAGATACTGGCTCCTACATAAACCTACTGAATGTGATTTACAGTGACAGTGAAGGGATTCTCAATGTGTCTTCTTCATCTGTATACAAATATGAAGGAATGTTGATATGCATCTCAAACCTGCTTAGTTTAGTAAGTCCACTTTACAACATCACTGAAAGGTTAGAACAGGGGTTCCCAAACTTTCTGTGGTCAAGGCACACCAAAGACCAAGCCAAAATCTCAAGGCACACAGTGTTCAAATCCGGGAAAAATCCCCTCTATAACACAAAGTATCACTGTTATCACTCTGTGAACATTTATTTAGCCTTGTCCTTGTAAGAAGCTATTCTCCTTCACACTAGCAGAGAGCCTTTGATGTGTCACACTCTAATATTTCCCACCATGCGCAAATGGCTAAAACGGCTTCACTTTGACAGATTTCTTTTTTTAATGATTGTTTTATTTATATTTAGGCCAAAGCATATAAGACCTATTGTTTCTATATTGTGAAATAAGTGTGTAGGACAAAGTACCGATAAAGTACAGTGTTTCCCTGCACTGCGCCCCCCCTGAAATTCAAGACGTTTTTAAAATATATATATATTCACAACTCACTTTTCACATTGAACAGGTGCTCTTTTATTAAATAAACTAAACGTTTATGTCATTTATCTAATGTATGTGCACGTTTCAGTTGCTTTGCATATTTACATTCTCTCCTCTGCTTTGCTTCGTGAACCCACACACGCGCGCGAACGCACACAATTACAGTCAGAGACACAGTCGAGAAAAGGTGAGGAGAGAACCTAGGCAGTATACCTAGGGGAAACACTGAAGTAAATAAAAGTTGCAAGTTGAAACTGTGACTAATCTTTCTCATAATGTTAACTGCTAGTTTAGTATCTCACGTTGGTGCTACTTTCTAATAAGGTACCCTTTATAAACTAATGGCTTTAGTTTAGTTTAGTTTAGTTTACTAATGTTTAGTTGCTATTATGAACAATATGTCAGTTTTATAGGAAACATTCAACGTGGACGTTTATATATTTTAAGTAGAAGTCAGACCTATGCTAAATGTGTCATATAAAGTTAGAGATTAGAGAGTATGTAACAGATAGTGTCCCATTATAACATATTAGGCTGGAAATCCGGGCTGAGTTGAGATAAGGGGGGAGGGTATTGCAATTTTTGTTAAAAGGAAAAGGGAAGGTCCACACAAAATATTAACAAACCTGGGGAGGGTCTTGCTTTCCTTTCTTTCTTGTTTTAGTCAAACACAAGGTTGAGACCCCCTCCCTGTCCTAATAAAGTCTCTAATAAAAACAGATTGGGGGGGGGGGGGGGGGGGGGGGGTTGTGGTATTTGTGTATGTTAGTAATCATTAATAAATGTAAATATTTGGTTTGCAACCTGGCAACCCACACGTTGTTTACTGCTGACCTATACAGCTGAAAATACGTATTTATCATTTATAAACAGCTTATAAACGATAGCACGTGCTTTAGCTTGTCAAATTTTCCAGACGGGAATTATGTAACATATTTTGACCGCAGTATTTTCATGTGTTACAACACATCCTACCTCAGATGTGCCCACGCCTTTTTGGATGTGCTTTACATTCTTGGTCCCTGGTGCGTTTTTACGCAAAACGGCACGATGAGCGGCTGGGTGTCTCGGTGCGCTCTCTTGACCTCGCTCTGTCTCTTTCTAAACTGTACGGGCTCAGCGTCGACTTTCGAGGTGACACTGCTTCACACCAACGACAACCATGCACGGATCGAGGAGACCAGCGAGGACTCGGGGAAGTGTCCAGCTGGGGGGCCCTGCTTCGCTGGGGTCGCCAGGAGGTTCACTAAAGTATCGGAGATCCGGAAAAAGGAGAAGAACGTGTTGTTTCTGGATGCTGGAGACCAGTTTCAGGGAAGTGTCTGGTTCAACTACTATAAAGGCGCCGAAGCAGCTCACTTCATGAACAAACTTGGTTATGATGCTATGGTAAATACTTGTGATTTTTAATGAAAACACACAGATGAATATGGTTGCTTTTTTTTGGGGGCGTTTTCTTAAGAGACATTGCTGCAGAACTGTAAAGTAAGTTTAGATTAAATAAATTAGTTAAAACATTAAAAATCTATGTTCTTTTGTATTTAAGGCTTTTGGAAACCATGAGTTTGACAATGGAGTGGAGGGTCTGATCAAGCCCTTCCTCCAAAATGTAAAATGCTCTGTGGTGAGTGCAAACATAAAACCTGACCAGACTCTGGCCGCAAATCTCAGCGGCTACTACCAGCCCTACACAGTCCTAAATGTGGGCTCAGAGAAAGTGGCCGTGGTGGGCTACACCACTGCAGAGACCCCCTTCTTATCCATGCCAGGTAAAAGCATAATCTGTTGTTTGATTGATGAAGTGTTTAATGTATTTTTGGCACATTGTTGCGTGCAGCAGCTCATGTGAGTTAAACGGTTGTTAGCTCAATCTGTTCTTATGCACTACAGAGGTTTCATTTACTTTAGTTCCAATTCCCCCCCCCCCCCCTTGTGTTTTAGGCCAACACCTAAAGTTTGAGGATGAGGTGGAGGCACTTCAGCTTCAGGTCGATAAGCTGGAAACCTTGGGCTATAATAAGATCATCGCCCTGGGTCACTCTGGCTTCGACATGGATCAAGACATCGCCAAGCGTGTGAGAGGCGTTGACGTCGTTATTGGAGGACACACCAACACATTCCTCTATACTGGTACTTTTCATCCTATTTTGTTCCATTTGGGTCTGAAGTTTACAACAGATCAACTATCTTGTATCTTTTAAAGGAATAATGTGTGACATTTCCAACTATTTTTAAACCTAGTGACATTTTTTAATCCAGTTACATTATTACCAGACACTTTTTAGATCTTGATCGTTTTTTTTAACATAAAATGGATTTTAGTCATCTGACTTCTGGAGCATGCAGCCCCTCTATACCGTGTCCTCTAAGAAACACTGATTTTAAACGGGTAACTGCTTTATATTGTGTGTTTTTACTCATCATGTCCGTTTGTTTTGGAGGGAGACCTCTGCGGCTCCAGGTAAAACCTCCTGAATGATGAACGATGAAGTAATCATATCTGGCAGAAGCTGACTGCAATCACAAACTTCTATGATCCGCGACGCCGCCGAACTCTGTCTTTTGTTATTGTTTTGATTGAAAGTCCCCGAGTGGCAGAAAATTATTATTTCTGTTTTTATTCAATTTAGCTGCAGAAGTCTGTCTTTTTTTTTTTTTTTTGCATTCATAGATACAACAAATAATTTAAAAACTACAAGATCAAAACATGGTTACCTTCACTGCAACAGGAAGTCAGAAACAGTGCACCGCAAACTTTCTTGGCAGGAAACCCCCCATCTACTGAAGTGCCGGCAGGTCCGTACCCTTTCGTGGTGAGGTCCAACGATGGGAGAAACGTGCCGGTGGTGCAGGCCTTTGCCTTTGGGAAGTACCTTGGATACTTGAAAGTTACCTTTGACAAGGATGGGAATGTGGTAAAAGCTGTTGGAAACCCAATCCTAATGGACAGCAGCATACCTCAAGGTAGACCCCAATGGCAGTCTGACTGTTAGTAATTACACGTGGCCCATGTTTGACTTTTCAAAACAAGATTTAATCATGTTAATCTTGATGTGACGTGAAGTGATTTGAATCGCCATGTCTGCAAGTCAATATCTAATGTTAAATGTTAGAATAATTGTGGTATTAACTGCGATGTGTACACAGGTGTTGAAACTAAAGCTTCAACTACTACGTGTAGATTATTCATGAGAAAAATCCAAATGCATTTCGATGACTCCTGTCTCATGTTTTCATAAAGCGTGTTTTCATGTTGTACCTCTCAGACCCAGAAGTCCTTGCCGACATTGAGAAGTGGAAGAAAGACTTGGCTCAGTATTCCGTACAGTATGTCGGACAGACCATGGTCTATCTCAATGGGACGTTTCAAGAGTGTCGATTTCGCGAGTGTAACCTTGGAAACCTAATCTGTGATGCTATGGTAATAATTGCAGGCAAACGTTTAGTTCATTTTAAAATTAATTTGCAGTATATAGACAGCCTTAGTTGCTCCCTCACTCTGGTGTTCACTTTATTAACCACTGACACAAAAGAGAACACATTTTGTCGCATTTTTCCTCAAAGGTTAACCCCAAATTAGCGTGGTTGTAACCTCAGATCCTGCCTGTGCATGTTTAGCATTGGGTGGGAATTTGTGGAATTGAAAGGCCTGCAGGGATTTTGGGAGGGGAATGACATAAATACAACATCTTTAGGCGCAGTGACACGGCGTCAATCATCACAACCACAGAAGAGCAACTCTTTCCAAGACATGGCGTTTGACTCCTGTATAACATTTCTGTCTCTTTCCTCATTGCCAGATTAATCACAATATAAAGTATTCAAGTGAGCTGCAGTGGAACCACGTGGGCATATGTATGCTGAACAGTGGGGCCATACGGACAGCTATAGACGAGCACTACAACAATGGTACTTTCATTCTACACAATTACTGAGTACTTCATTACAAAGGCCACTTTGCACTGGCTGCAGTTGTAGTTTATTTATTATAATGTACCTGTATTTTAACTACCTTTTAGGTTCCATAACCATGGAGGAGATCCTCACTGTCTTACCATTTGGAGGAACCTTTGACTTGGTCCAGATAAAGGGATCGACAGTGAAGAAGGCGTTTGAATACTCCATTCACAGATATGGAGGCATGTCCGGAGAGTTTCTTCAAGTCTCAGGTTTGTCTTTTGGCCCCTGTGCTCCTCCACCGACACCTGTTTCATCCACAGTCTCCTAGAATAATGTTAGCTGTTACTTTCTCTCGTCACATTTTCATTTGACATTTTGGTAAATAGACTTATTAGCTTTCTTGCCGAGAGTTGGATGAGAAGTTCGATACCACTCTAATGTTACTCTCACAATTTGCATACCAGTGACACCAGGGTTCAACTTTTGTTAGCCTGGGACAGAGCCAGGCTAGCTGTTTCCACATTTCCCGTAGCTTCATTTTCCACGGAAAGAGATGAGATGAGTTCTCCCTTTCACAAAAACAACCAGAGTAATGTCAACTGTGGAAACTCTACCCGGCAAAAGAGCCTCGTTGACGAAGGAGTTAAAGAATACTGTCTGTTGCCACTTTAACTAACATTTCCTCATTTTCTCTTGGTCATTTCCAGGTATTCACGTTCAGTATGACCTCTCCAAACCAGTGAACCAGCGTGTAGTGTCCGTGTCCATGCTCTGCACTGAGTGTCGTGTGCCCAAGTATGAACCGTTAGACCTGGAGAAGACGTACACTGTGGTCATGCCTTCATACATGGTGGGCGGAGGCGATGGCTTTACCATGATCAAGGACGAGTTACTGAAGCATAACACAGGTGGGCGGCAGAGGTGGTTCAGTGTGTGTGAGATAAGATGAGCATTTACTTTAAACTAAATGTTGTTCATATGATACATTTGAGTAGTTGAACTGTATAAAGGCAGCCAGATTACAATTCGATTCAATGCTTAACAGGAAAAAATATATTAGCGAAGCAAAGAGAGGGCAATTACTTTTAAACCTTTAGAAGTCTCTGAATGGACTCTGTGGAAGAAGATTTGGAGCATAACATAACATTTAAACATCTGTTTGTGTTTTGGATGATTTATATGTTCATGCGTACCAGATGTGTACAGTTGCCTGGGAAACATTTGGAGAATAAAATAGACTCTAGCAGCGTCAGAATAAGCCAGAGTTGACCTCTGATCTTTCACTGTTTTACTGCAAAAAGCTGGTTCTCAGATTAAAATGTGGCACCTCATGTCAAATTCAAATGTCTATGCAAAAACATAGGAAAAGTCCGTTTCAAAAACAGATCAACAAGCGGACGCAAAATAAAGAGGGGAAGCCGATTAGCGCAAAACCAGGATGCAGGATGTTGCCTTGGGAGGAGCGCCAAGCTTGAAATGTGTCGCACTGAAGCAATTTCCACTCCAAACATGGTTCTAAAGATTGCGATGACGATTAGTTGGTTTATCACATTTGCTCAAATGTAAAAGTCACTACGACGCATTGCAAACATGTTTAATTTGTCCAACACTTTGATTTATGACTAAATATTTGTGAAAATGAGGTTCTGATCAGCCTTAGCTGTACTTGCTGTTGATTGCAAATGTTAGCATGCTGATGTTAGCATGCTGATGTTAGCATTAGCTCAAATCAGAACTGTGCCTAAATACAGACTCACAGAGCCGTTGGCTGTAGACTTAGTTTTGTTTTTTGTGCAGATTTTCTTTCTAATCAATAATAAATAACAATATATATGTTTGCATTGGCTACTATCCCATTCATCTAGACTATTTTAAGTCTGTATTTCTCTCGCTTAAAATGAATGCAAGGACATTATGACTGCAGCTGTCCTAAGCAAGGCATGGCAGGCTGCAGTTTATCCATCAGTAATCACGTCTTGGTAAAGAGTCCCTGTTCTCTCGTTTGAAGAGGTCAGCTCTTGGTGAGCTTATTTAAACTCCTTCTGGAGGGAATGTTTTATCTAAATTAGATGCATATTTTTAAAATTGCTCTGCAGCTGTCTCTCACAGATCTTATAGCGCTGTACAAATAGAGAACAGGTGGCTTTAAGCATGGAGATACAATTTTATAAGGAACATATCATAAAATACCAATCAAATACTAACTATGTCGTCATTTTCCCGCCTCTTGCAGGTGACATGGACATTTCTGTTTTATCCAAATACATCTCGGACATGAAGCGTGTGTACCCTGCAGTGGAAGGCCGGATCACGTTCAGGGATTCGGCTTTCTTTACAGGCCACAGCCTTGGTTTAGTGCTGCTGGGTTTATGTCTGTCCCTGACGCTCTGATGCCTGTAAACACTGTCTGGATAAACTGAAGGGCTGCTTGTAAACTCCCCAGGGACTCGGTTGACTGCCTTTCCATCTCGTTTCTTCAAGGATAACTAGAAGACAACAGGATTGTAGATTCAGTCAACGATTTAATCGGCTGATTTTAAGGAGTGGAGAGAACAGAAGTTCTGTATTATAACATCGTTCACACGTGTGCGAGACGGTATAACTTAATGAAGAACGTGAATATGAAAGTGGTAAATATATATTGGATATTACTAATGTTGTTGATTTAAAAGTGCATGTAAGTACGTTTTTCTTGTGAATCTAAAGGAACTGAATTGTTATGAACGTCTAAAATAAGATGCTTCACTATATAGTATGAAAGAGCCCAAAGACTACAAGGCAGCTTCTTAGTGAGTAAATAAACAGGAAGGGGAGCCTGTCTGGCTGCTACTGTATATCTGCCTCCCTTCACTGAACAGATTGGAGCAAAACCAGCCAAAGCATCAAAGTGTTCATGCACCTGAATGTGAACATACGTATTGTCTGATGTATTCCAGTTTTGTAGACTGTCTTCCATCTTAAACTCAGGTCAATTTCATTTGACACCACTTCTATAGATTTCTTTTTAAAACAGCTCTGTGACTTCTCAACTAATCTAATTATTATGAAGAATTATTGCTGTTTGTCCATCATCCAGTTACAGAAACAAAGGTATTGCTACAGAAGATATATTGGCGATATGGTCTGTAAAGAGGCAGTTTTTCATGTGTTCTTATGACCATTACCTGTTTGAGCCTCTCCCCGTATGCACTATGCAGAGAAAAAACACCCAGAACTGATAGAATCAAATATTTGTACAAATTGAACACCGCTGTTCTGGTTTTTGTCATTGCTTCCTTTGTTTATAAAATACTTTTGTAAGCCTGTTAGAATAAATTGAAAAGGGAAATGGAAGGCATTTTCTACATTATTCATGTAGTCTTGATTGACAAATGGCAATGTTTTTAAATTATTAGTTTGAATTATGTATTAAAATATGTTTTTGGATTGTTTCAAATAACAATTAGCAACAAAGTCCCTCCTGAATATTTAGAAATTGTCCTGCAGACCTTAGTTTCATTACTTACTCACTACTTATTCAAGTTGCCAAGCCTGAAGTGAAGTGTTGTTCATTTACTTTTACACTGTAGCTAATGTTTTATCTTGCATTTTACATGAAAAATAACTTTAGAACATATTCGTCTCATCTTTTTTATTTTTATGATTCCACTGTGAACACTTTTCAAGCTCGAGGTGTTACAGGTTATAATGTGGAGTTCACAAATGTGACAATACCATTTTTCAATTCATATGATTTATTTAGCAAAGTAAGCTAAATGACACACACAGCAGGAGAATCCTCTTCTTGCTGTGGCATGTATCCAGGTCAGATACTGTACGTGTGATCTACATGTTCATGAAACCGAACTAACACAAGTCTGTGAAGCTGTTTCGTCTGGTTTAATGCTGAGAAACAATGTCAGCTAATGTCCAGTAAAGTGTTCATCTTACATCCATGGAGCCATCACAGAGGTCTCTTTCTGTACCTGCTGAGGAAACAAAAGCACAGCATGAGCACTGAAATAGACATTTTGATCCATTATATACAGCATATATTTATCAGTTAGAGTTACAGATGATATGTAGGTATGTAATTATTGACATTTGATTTGAAGATGTAAATATAAAACAAAGCATGTTATTATTACACAATGATTATATTGCTCTGTGAAAAAATGTATCTTATTAATGAAAATATCTTTTACTGTAAATTAAAAGAATTTCAATGTTCAAAAGATTAAGGAACTCTGTATCACCAATTCTTACAATGTCATAGGTTGCAAACTTTTTCACATGCCTGGTATCACTGCAGCCAATCTTAGCTCTGTAACTGTCAAGAAGAATCCAAAACACTGAAATGTTAAATTGAGATATTACGACATAAAACCAAGATAATTACAGGCACACTTGAGAGCGTACAATAGAAGTGATTAACTGCAGTGAGTTCCAATCACTTAAACGCAGTTTTAACGACTTTGGCATATTCATTATTAGTAAGCATCATTTTGAATTATAATCATATTCTCCTAAAGAAAATACAGCAATTTAAAATGTTACTTTTTGGCGTCATACGGTATCGCCACATCTACTTTTAGCGATTATTTGTCAGAAATGATACAATCATAGGGTTGTACTTGTTAATTAATGCCAGGTGGAATAATAACCTTTACAGATATGATACAGATACTATAATAAATACATTTATGCAGCCCTGCAAAGGATAAACCTGTATAGATAATGTCTGGATGTTCAGACTCTACAGTTCTTTAGAAACCAAGGCAAGCATCTGTTTACCTTGTTTAGCTCGGGGAACAGCTCTTGAATGGCGATGTCCAACAGCACATATGTCAGCTGAGAAAGTCAAAAGCAGGAGGAAGATGAAAAGCATTTAATACAAACCTCAAACACATTTTAAAAACAAGGAAATATGCAAATGCTGAACTCCAGGAAAAGTTGACACTGCAATCAAATTACACCAAACACTTGTGGTTTGACACATTCCTTGTTAGTGTGTGCAACACCCGGGTAAGAGTTTAGATATATGTTTTCCAGCAGTGAAGTGCAAACGTGCTGGGACAGGGATTGTGTTCTACATGCTGTCTGTGTGTGTCTGTGTGTGTATGTGTGTGTCCTAAAATGGACTTGAATCTATACCTGTTTGTTGAGAACTGGCTGTTGCAGTCCATCGAAGAGGAGACGTACTCCTTCATACTTGGCCTCCTCTCCGATACATTTCCCCAGAAAGTCTAAAGATAAGTGGCTTATGAATTTCTTATGAATCCACATTTTCACATTTGTCTTGTAAGTGGAAATCCTGGTCATTAAGTTGTTCTACAAATTACAAAACACTTTGTGGAAGAGCTTAATGAATACCTGGAATGTAGGCCATCATCTCCTCAAATGTCTTCTTCGCCCTCCTCTGCTTGTCTTGAGCCGAGCGCGGCAGACTGCTCTCACAGAAAACTGTGTCTGGAAGGAGAAAGATTATGCACGTCATTCCATCACATTAAATTAGCACGTTTAAAGGAAGAGTTCAACATTCTAGGAAGTACACACGTTCTCTTACCTCTAAGCAAGGTGATGAGCGAGACCAGCCGGTGCTCCTGGACCACCTGGTTCAGTTTGCACTGAAGGTAGTAATCTGTGTAGGCTTCCAGTGTGTTCTTCACCAGGATCCTGCCGGCCATCAGCAGGTGGTGCAGCCAGTCGGGGATGTGGAAGACGACTCGGCCTGACAACCATGAAGAAGAAGAAGGAGAGAGTGAGTATGTAATGGGCTGTACGTCAGGGGTCCAGGGGTGAACACCATCAGGTGGAGGGAACACCCCTACTTCAGTACATACACTACAGTTCTGCAGCAATGCCTTGTTATGCTCTTTTTCTAGCACCTTTTTATTCACTTTATTTTATTCATTGTATTACTGTAAAGCCATTTGTGACTTTGTTTTTGAGCGTCACTAGATTTAAACTGAATACTATTTAAATACAATAACTGCATTTCTTCATAATCACAATGCAGATGTCCCATAAAGTTAATGGTGGTACTTTTACTTGCAGCTAGCATTGAAATGCTATGAAATATTACATTCGATCATTTTGTGTCATTATGCCGATGTCACTTCAACATGTGGACAGGGGGCTTTTGGGATCGAAATATCAGAGCTCCTGTCACGATCTCCTGAGCTACAGCAAGAAAAACAGAAATCCCAATACACAACTTCATCGACTGATAAATCATCAAACCTATCAAATAATTGAAACGGATGCATTGAACATATTGCAATAAACAAACTCCACGAGAACTCTCTTACCCAAAAACATCAAGTAGTCATACAGCCCTTCAACATTGATAATTTCCATGAAATAATTCTGATTGTGTCTCTTCTCCGTCATCTCTGATCGGTTGGCGTTGTTTTTGAAGAGATCGTTGAAGAGCTAGAAGAGAGATATTTAAATCAGACTGAAGCCTATTTAAAGCCGTAACATATTTTCTGTGAGTGACTGACGACTCTGCTGAGGTAAATATGTAATGAAAAGAAAAATGAACAATGAAAATATTGCAACAAAAGTCTTCCTTTATCTTAAACTGTATGACAGAAGGTTAATTGCGTTCATCCCTGCATTTGAGGGAATGACACATTTGTTGTAGCGCTTTAGTTAAGTGTAAGTTCATATCAGTCAGCCAGAAACGGGATAAATTGTGTTTAAACAGGTCGAGACTTTTTGGAATCTCACCGATTCAGCCTCTGGCAAGTTTTCATGTTAAATGCTCAGAGGATTTTTTTTGACCAAAATGATTGAGACCATCACTGCATCTCAGAGCAGATAACTATTTTAAACATTGACATGATCTCTAAAACATTTCATTGTAAAGCTCGATGCGATGGTGGGGTTTTGCGCATCAGACGCAAACTGTATTCAAAGTTGTACAGTAATTCCTTGCGGAAAGAGAGAAAGAGAGTTAGTATGAACTTTGGAAGTTATGAAACTTGAATCCTCAACCTTTTTATCATTTTCTGAGGTTGGGCTCAGGATAGTGAGCTCAGGGCGGCTGGGTTTGGGTTTGGGAGATTCACAGGAGTTGAAGAAGGACTGGATGAAAGGCTCCAGATGCTGCCCTTTCTGACAGAGAACGCACAGGACACACTCTGTATAAGTTACATTGACAGTATTATTTATCTTACAGGTGTACTTGTCATACAACAATGTTTAATAGACTGTTAAGGATGTAAGAAATACACAAATTTGATGCGATGTAACATTTGTATTGTAGAAAGATGAGACATAAACCAGACCACACACACACACACATATACACACACCACTACCAGGAAGGCATTTCTTACCTCTTTTATCAGTTTGCTGGGAACTGACTTAATGATTTTCCCTGTGAAACAAAAATACTTTATCTCAGTGATGTACGGCTCTGTCACATGTTGCCTTTGTCTGAAACACAAATATATTTTCGCTGCAACCCAAGGTCAAGGCTGTTCAAACATTTTCACAGTGTGTTTGACATTTTCTGCTGTTCAAACATAATCCATCTCACTGGTCTTTGTCACAGTCATACTGTACCCAGGTTCACGTCAGGTAACATCTTGTCCAGGAACTGAGACTCCATACTATGAGGGGACAGGAAGTCGGCGAGAAGCTGACTGTTGCTCAGCTCCGGGTGCTGCAGAAGTTTCTGCAAAGAAACCACATGTAAAAACATTAGAAGCAACGCTGAGTAAAAGCAGGTACAGTATATTACTCGGGTTGCTGTGTGGAGACATTCAATCAAAGATGAAGTTTTTCAAGGACCATGCATGTGGTGTTTTGTATGTTTTATAGCCTAGAGTTTCTATCATTGTTGTTGACTATTTTACACAGAATATAATAGGTTTTTTTAATACATTTCTAGCAATCAAAAAAGCCTTTTCTGTCCATTGATTTCAGCATGCTGTAAAAATCTACATGCAGAGAGTTATTTTGAGGTTCATCTATCACAGTGAACTGTTTGCCTGCTCTTCAGCCATGCTGGCGGCATGTCTCTAGGGATGGCAATGTCGGCTGGCAGTCTCAACAACTACAGGATGGATTGCTATTAAAGTCTGTCCAGACATTATTGTCCCCCTCAGGGTGAATTGTAATTACTTTGGCAATCGGTTCTCTATTAATGTCTAGGGCCACTGTGAGGTCAAAACTTTCATTTGTCCAATACTTTGGTTAATGACAAAACGCTGGACACTCCCATCAGCCTCAGATTTAACTTGTGTGTTGTGCCAATTAGCATGCTAACACGCTAAGCTAAGATTCTAAACACTGCTAGACATCAGCATTATAATTGTAAATTAGCATGCTGACATTAGCACTTAGCTCAAAGCACCACTGTGCCTAAGTGCAGCCTCACAGAGCTGCTAGCATGTCTGCAGAGTCTGTGTCTGTTATCATCTTGTGGTGATGCTGCACCTCCGAGCAGGGACCATTTTTGAAATCCTAATTTGTTTGTCAAGGACGCTCCAGTTCCAACACATCTGGGATTTGTTGTTGTTTCTGACTTTGAGCATTTTTCTGCATAAATATTTCACAGCCAAGTCTCAAATCTTGGGGGACCTTGACTGCTCTGCTAAAAGAAAAAGGTGGACCCTGATCACAACTAAGAGGCTGAATTGTGTTTTTAAAAGCTGCAGCTGCCCTTGTGCCAGATGAGATACAGTGCCTGTTGTTCTTCAGAATTTCATAATCGCTTTTAAAAGGTTATTTTCTGAAACTGGAACTCGTGTGTTCCTGGAACAAATGCTCCAAAATTGAGTTGAAATCTAATCTTGATGTCTGGTCACTTGAGTGCTGCCTGTTAAAGCCAGCTGCAGTGAGTGGAGAGATTTGTCTGGAGCACTGCGTGTGTTTGTGGGTGTGATACGCGTGGGTGTGGGTGTGAATACGTGTGTTTGTGGGTGTGAATACGTGTGTTTGTGGGTGTGATACGCGTGGGTGTGGGTCTGAATATGTGTGTTTGTGGGTGTGATACGCGTCGGTGTGGGTGTGGGTGTGGGTCTGAATATGTGTGTTTGTGGGTGTGATACGCGTCGGTGTGGGTGTGAATACGTGTCCTCACATAACCTTCACTATCACATTCCAGACAACAAGTACTGTAATGACGAAAATGTCTCTGATCAAAAGGTTAATCATCATTAACATCTGTGGAGCCCCCTTTCACAGCTGTGTGTTTATATACTTTCCAGCTATATATCATCATCTACCATCTATTGAGTATACAAGTCTAATAAAATTCAGTGAGACATAGTGTCCCATCTTCTCAGACATGTACCTGAAGGTACTCCTGGAACTCCTCCCGCTTTGATGTGAGGAACTCGTAATTCTTGGGGCCGATGATTCTCTTCGAAGGCAACTGTGCATCTGGAAATGAACCTGCAAAAATATCAAATTAAAATAAATATTAAGAAGAAGCTTCCTTTTACTTTGAGCAAAATAACAGTTGCACGGTTTCCAAAACGAGTCCCTAAATTATGCAGGCCATTTAACTCGCTTGACTCCTAAAATTAAGGTTTATTTGCAAGTAATGTTCTGTGAAACCTCTGGAATCTGTGAGAAAATGCTTTCCATATGACAATACATGAAAAAAGGACAGTGCACAGGGCCCTCGTGTGCAAACAACCTTACCATGAAACTCAGTAAGCTTCGATTCAAGGACATAGAACTCCAGATATCTTCTGTACACAGACCAGTGCTCAGTCTCATGTCCCACTGCAGACAAACACGAACTGGGGAAAACAAGCAGTAACATTAATCATTCAGGCAGGCAGTGAGAGGTAACTCTTAGCTTCTGCACTATCACTTATAAGACTGTGTGACTGTGTTTAGCACCAGGATGTCACTCGGGGGTAATCTATGAGGTCTCAGTTATTGTCTGTCATAGTACTATGTTTTCCATTAAAGGAACAGTTGGATATGTTGGGAAGCATGCATATTTGCTTTTGTGCTGAGAGTTAGATGAGAGGATTGATACGACCCTTATGTCAAGTTTAGCATGAAGACTGTAAACAAATAGGACACAGCTAGCCTGGCTCTGTGTTATCAGGTCTGCTATGTCTCACCTGCCTTCCGGTCATTGCGCTCTACATCGATACAGAACACAGGTATCCTCTCCCTCTTCACATCATCGTCATAGAAATCAATGTACGGGATAGTGATGTTCCAGGCCGAGAGGTTTCGGGGGGTGCTGGGGGTGGAGGCTGCCTCCATGGGCGAGTCATCCTCCAGCACCATCATAGCTTCCTCCACCTTGAATGGAAGGAAGTGAGAGATGTCAAGGTCAAGAAGAGTAAGCGTCTGCAGAAGAAATAGGTCATGGTCAAAACTGCTGTCCATCAGCTATGGAGGACACATTTGTACATAATGTTGATTTTCCTACACACAATGTTAAAACAGTTAAACAAGCTTCAGTGGAGCTCTGGACAACTAGATATACTTCATGTATTTGATTATGTGTAGTGTAGAAACAGGTTTCATCAAACTAAACCAAAGGTGAACTGAGAACAATAAAGTTCAACTGGCCTCTACTAGCACAATCACTTTCTAGGAATCCTGCAAATGTCTTGGGGATCCAGATGGCAGTCGTCCAAGACTAAAACCTCTGATATCATCTAAAACGTAAAACTCTGGAGTTAACACATGGGAGGCTGATTTGTTGAACAGTGTGGCTTTCCTTTCCTTAACTCACCAACGCCGCCAAGTGGTAACTGTAGTCATGGTGTAGACGAGTGCTTTAGTTTGAATTTGACATTATCTATTGTTATTTTGAAGTATTGCTTTAAAGTGTACATGAATAAAAGAAACCTGTAAAAATGAGGAGCACACACATGTGTGTTTAAATCTAGACTCTAAAGGAAACTACTTAAGCATGTAAGCATTATAACATACAAATGAAATCATCTACAAATGAGCCTCACCATATCGTCCTCTCCCTCCACCAGCCCATAGGATGGCAGCATGGCTCCCTCCATGGTTGTGCTCTTGAACACTCCTTTGATCTTACTGCCAATGCGGCTGATCCCAAAGGACTCGCCCCTCTTTGACGTGCTCCTGCAGGCCAAACGGGGAGCTTATTAAACAATGCGTAATGGAGGAGATGCGCATGGCTTCAGCAAAAAAGCATGCCGCTTAAGAGAAGTGTCAGGGAAGGAACTGTGGACGACAGTAAGGGAAGCCATGAGCAGCGTACTGCATCGGTATCATCACGTACAATGGGGAGACAAAGCTAAGGTAGCCAAAGCCAAAATGTCACATCACAGCCATCCCACAATGAAATGCCTGGTTTGTTGTTAAAGCGCTGCAAAGCCAAAAGCAAACACGGACACACAGCAGTGACTTCATGAACAGATGTCTAGTTCTACACATTTTAATGATCGCAAAAATGCTGTATAATCAGTTACCGGTCAACCAGAAAAGACACACAACATCAAAGGTGCTCTGTGTGACTGTCTGTAAGATTAGGTGAAATAGAAATCCCCATATGGCACATGGTGATATACCCAGTACATGAGAAACTGAACAATGAAAAGTCACTGCATTGTCAATAACAACAGTTGAGTCTTCAGTCTAAACAACACAACGACGTTGGAGAAAGGGCACATGACAAATAAAAACAGGATCCCATGCATGAGTCCCACCATGCAGGCGTTTGGCTGGGACTGGGGTCACGTATGGGGAGGTGGACAGCATGACATCACACTGAGCGACCGGAGACACACAGATGGACCCTGACTTACTTGGGTGATGAGTGGCGGTGGGATAGCGAGCCGTATGGGAAAGTTGTGAACGTGGACTGGGCATGGAGGGAGTTAAAAGATGCAGGTGAAGAGCTGCCAGATGCGGTGAACAGTGAGGACGGGGACTCGGGGCTCCAGTCCCAGGAACTATAAGCAGAACAGGGTCAAGTCCCCACGGGCATGAGGAGGGAGAGGGCCGTGGATCATACCAGGGCAGGCAGTGAATCATAGAATCAGAGTGGATATACAGTCACAGACACAGCACTGTGGTGGCAATACATATATGGAGTAACAGGCGGATAGACAGGCAGAGTGGAAGGGGGGTTACTGAATTGCAGACATGGAGGGAGTTGAAACTCGGAGTTGGTCAGCGTTTACGAATGGAGTGCAAGTGAGAGCTATTATCTTCTATCTCATCTATCTCATTTGAGTGGCATAATTCATGCTGCTTTGAAAACTGCGTTCATAACAAGATTACTTTTTTTAACCAGGTAAAAAAATGGAAACATAAAGTCAACCAACATCCTTCCTGAAGTTCCCCTGATTTTTAATTCTGTCATTTAGGATGCGAGCAAAGTTAGAAAATCATTAAGAATAAAGCCTAAATGTTCCAAAACTAAGATCTCATGTTGCATGTGTTCAGCACTATCACTCTTGATAAGATTGATTAACATATGATTAGTGATGAGTCATGCTATGATTAACATGATTAGCTGCTAATGGTCATTTTTCTCTGTCTCCTCTCATTAGCATTTACAGCCCAGTCAACAGATACAAACAATTATGTATGGGTGAAATTAGATTAGCAAAATAATTATATATCATTATCATATTATCAACTAGTGTATATTAAACTGAAGCCCTGATTGCAGCGGACCCAGAGGGAATTTGTCAAAAAAGGTAGCACATGTTTCCAGTCAGGCAAGAATGATATGTCGTTTGTAGCTTGCGTGCAGCAGCACTGCTCAGCCAGCCACTGTTCTTATCAGCACACTGATGCCTTATACTCACCGAATGTCATCCAAACTGAGGCTATTTCTGGAACAATATGCACAAGGAGTTAGTGGCAGGGCCCCGTGGCCACATACACACCGCACCCTGTCATGTAATAGAAACATGACAGCTGATCCCTGGGCTCAGGCCACTTTACTTCTTTTTGAAGTTTCATTATATCACAAGTGAAAAAAACTATTTTTTAATGCTGATTTACGGCTTATTTTAGGCTGCATTAAGACACCAATTAAAGTGAATTGATATTTATATTTGATGCAGCTGGCACATACTATATTCTGCCTTCACACTGTAGTGGTTAGTGGGATACAGAGAGTCGTGAATTTCTTTTTTTAAGTTGGATAAATGATCAGTGGAATTCAAATTCAAAAGGAACTTGGGTTGCATGTGGGGTCAGACACATCAATCACTTTCTGCCTAAAATAAATAAAGTACAAGTGAAGCCCTCTGTGTTTTAACTAGATTATCAAAAGTCACGTGTGTCTTCTGTCAAATACTAACTGATGACTTAATATACTGATAAACATTACGGTCAAGGTTATATTGTTACGCAAAAGCACAAGAATTGGTAAAGTGAAGCCTACCTGCTCATCCTGGAGTTCCTGGCAGGGGACTCTGCCCCTCTCAGAAGCTGGCGGAAGTACTGGAGAAAATAAAGATATGCACGTCAACGCAGCATTTGCAAATTCTTGAACAGTATACAAGCAACATTCTGCTGTTATGTATTGAGTGACCTTTTTATGCCTTTATAATAATCATGACCGCACTGTTTATTTTGGAGCAGGAACAGGAGTGGCAACAAAATATCAAATAATATAATTATTTTGTGGACACACTATTCATGCAGGGCAGTGGCCTGCTGTGGACAATGGCTGAGCACTGGTCCAACCAGCTGTATTTAATGAAACAGCCTCTGAAGGGTGAAATTCGGCTTGGCGGCTTGGCATAATGCCAGTGTCGGCTCATTGGCCAGTTGCACGCTTGGTATTGATGACGCGGCCGACAGTGGTTGGTGGCTGAGACATCGGAAGAGGATAGCGCAAGAGGGTCAGTGAATTCCAAATCAACTCTAAAGCAGCATTTGGAAGATGTAGTTCTGTTTAATCTGACACAAACACAATTCTAATGGTAGATATTAACATTGAGTCTGTGCTAAAACAACCATATTTTGAAAGAACTGTATTTAGAAATCATAGCATGATGGACAGATGCAAAACAGATATGAAAGAGGGGATTCATTAATTGGGTTGAGCCTCTGGCGTGTGTTGTCAAGCAGAGTGACAGTGAGTTGATTGATTTATTTTGTGGTGTAGACGCTAACCTCATCACTGTGACAGAACATGGGGGTGAAAACATTCTCCAGGAGGGACAGGACGTGCTCATAGGCTTCAAACAAACACCTCATGGTCTGCAGTTTCACCACCTCTGCATACGGGCCCTCTGCAACTGGGAAGTTCAACACAAAATGATGTTAATAGCATAAACACTTTTCCAAGTGGGTAATTATATGCCCTTCTTTGAGAAATTGTAATTTCAGCGATTGACATACTGTTGCGTATTTCTTCCACTATGAAGGGGTCGAAGCGGATCTTGTCAACGCTCTCGTCCAAACAGTACGTCTCATAGATCTTCTTCACCTCCTCGTGAAGCATCATTTTCTGTGTGCCAGACAGCTCTGGGCACAGTATCCTGTCGTTGAATTCCTCTGAGAAGTTAAAAGAGTTAGACATACTGAGTTTTGCTGATGCTTTCCAACTGACTGTGTGTGGTGAGAGGTGAGCGGTGAGAAGTGAGTGGTGAGTGGTGAGCGGTGAGTGGTGAGCGGTGAGGTGAGAGGTGAGAGGTGAGCGGTGAGAGGTGAGAGGTGAGAGGTGAGTGGTGAGAGGTGAGTGGTGAGAGGTGAGAGGTGAGAGGTGAGAGGTGAGTGGTGAGAGGTGAGAGGTGAGAAGTGAGAGGTGAGAGGTGAGAGGTGAGTGGTGAGTGGTGAGAGGTGAGAGGTGAGAGGTGAGTGGTGAGAGGTGAGTGGTGAGTGGTGAGAGGTGAGAGGTGAGAGGTGAGAGGTGAGAGGTGAGAGGTGAGAGGTGAGAGGTGAGCGGTTGAGAGGTGAGAGGGGTGAGAGGTGAGTGGTGAGAGGAGAGTGGTGAGAGGATGAGTGAGAGGTGAGAGGAGAGTGGTGAGAGGTGAGAGGTGAGAGGTGAGAGGTGAGAGGTGAGCGGTGAGAGGTGAGAGGTGAGAAGTGAGAAGAGTGGTGAGAGGTGAGAAGTGAGAGGTGAGAAGTGAGAAGAGTGGTGAGAGGTGAGAGGTGAGTGGTGAGAGGTGAGAGGTGAGAGGTGAGAGGTGAGAGGTGAGGTGAGAGGTGAGAGGTGAGAGGTGAGTGGTGAGAGGTGAGAGGGTGAGAGGTGAGAAGTGAGAGGTGAGAGGTGAGAGGTGAGTGGTGAGAGGTGAGAGGTGAGAAGTGAGAAGAGTGGTGAGAGGTGAGAGGTGAGTGGTGAGAGGTGAGAGGTGAGAGGTGAGAGGTGAGAAGTGAGAAGAGTGGTGAGAGGTGAGAGGTGAGTGGTGAGAGGTGAGAGGTGAGAGGTGAGAGGTGAGCGGTGAGAGGTGAGAAGTGAGAGGTGAGAGGTGAGTGGTGAGAGGTGAGAGGTGAGAGGTGAGAGGTGAGTGGTGAGAGGTGAGAGGTGAGAAGTGAGAAGAGTGGTGAGAGGTGAGAGGTGAGAGGTGAGCGGTGAGAGGTGAGAAGTGAGAGGTGAGAGGTGAGAAGTGAGAGGTGAGAAGTGAGAGGTGAGAAGTGAGAGGTGAGAAGTGAGAAGTGAGAGGTGAGAGGTGAGAGGTGAGAAGTGAGAGGTGAGACGTGAAAGGTGAGAGGTGAGAGGTGAGCGGTGAGAGGTGAGAGGTGAGAGGTGAGAAGTGAGAGGTGAGTGGTGAGAGGTGAGAAGTGAGAGGTGAGAGGTGAGAAGTGAGAGGTGAGTGGTGAGAGGTGAGAGGTGAGAGGTGAGAAGTGAGAGGTGAGTGGTGAGAGGAGAGAGGTGAGAGGTGAGCGGTGAGAGGTGAGAGGTGAGAAGTGAGAGGTGAGTGGTGAGCGGTGAGAGGTGAGAGGTGAGAGGTGAGAGGTGAGAGGTGAGAAGTGAGAGGTGAGAGGTGAGAGGTGAGTGGTGAGAGGAGAGAGGTGAGAGGTGAGAAGTGAGAGGTGAGAGGTGAGAGGTGAGAGGTGAGTGGTGAGAGGTGAGAAGTGAGAGGTGAGAGGTGAGAGGTGAGAGGTGAGAAGTGAGAGGTGAGAGGTGAGAGGTGAGAGGTGAGAGGTGAGAGGTGAGAAGTGAGAGGTGAGAGGTGAGAGGAGAGAGGTGAGAGGTGAGAGGTGAGAGGTGAGAAGTGAGAGGTGAGAGGTGAGAAGTGAGAGGTGAGTGGTGAGAGGTGAGAAGTGAGAGGAGGGCTACAGTAGGGTTGCTTCTATTACATTTCTCTGCTATAGAGTCAAATTACTGTGTAAGTAATAAAACCGAAAAAGGAGAAACGGAATACTTTATTCTTATAACTTATTTTGAAGAGCATTTAGAATGTAAAATTTTGAATTTAAAACCAGAATTTCAGGTGATGTTTGTCCCAGTGGTGGTGTCTTGACTGGCTGATAGCTAGGTCACACCGTGCATGTAAAGGCCGTGACACACAAAGCCTATCGGCCATCGGTCAATATCTGTCGGCCTTTATTTTTGCCGTGTGCATTGTCGACACACTTCGGCCCTGCCCCGATGTTGAATCAGCAGCGGGAACCTTTAGCAAAATAAATCACTCTGATTGGCTGCAAATCAGTGCACGACAAGAGAAACAGATGTGGGGAAAACAAACAAAGGACTAAAGCCAAGAGGGCACACACAGAGGCTCTTTTTTTTATCTCACCTGATCATTCAATACTTGGATATTTTCACAGCGACATGAATGAAGCCACATGTGATGAAGCTAAGTGGCGAGCAAAAGTGGTGTGAAAATGGTCGGCAAACGCTGCCTTGTTTTAATGTGTGTATCTTAACAACGACCGCCATCAGCTGTTATGGAGTTATTTCCTCTCACGCAGGCGCAGATCATAAGCACTCATTTGCTGTTGGCTGTAGTCTTTGCGGTGTGTTCAAATGCGACTTTTTCGCCAAGACGCAGGCAACGTGAGGCGACAGAGTTGCACTTGTTGCACTTGTTCTTTAATGTCTGTTTGGTGTGTCACTGCCAATGTATCTGTTGAAACCATCTGAAAGGTTCGGGACACGCTTACCGACTGCAAGGCAGAACTGGAGCACATGAACAGCTCCTTCTTGCTTCAGGAAGTTCATAAAACGAAAGAGAAGGTCTTGCTGTTCTCTGATTTCCTTTAACTCGAGCTTCAATACCTGAACGAGAGAGAGCAGTGGTCACAGTTAACAAAGGCAGCGCTCTTTCAACAGTTAAAAAAATATGTTCTTCCAACTTCTTGTGAAGCTTGGTGTAATCTGGTATACTGAGCTAAAACACACAGCAAACTGTGATAACAGTATCACAGGATAACATTCAGTACAAACAGTATCTGGTGGTTTGTTGGGGAGGTGGGACTTATAGGTGTGGATCTGAGGACTCACAGAGGCCTTTTTGTTGCGAATATCAGAGTACTTCTGCAGGAAAGGAACCAACGTTGAAGAGGGCTCTGTGGCTTCTTCAGGCTAGAGGGACAGAAGTAGATTCTTATTAACCCATGAATTACATACACACTGTGCATCAATATGTTAAAATACACAGAATGTAAATGGAACTGCCTGAGCATGTATACAGCATATACTTACAGGAGAGTTGTCGATGAATATCAAAAGTAAATGATTCACTGTGTCCTGAAAAAAAACAGCAGTCAGTGAGTTCAGAAAACTCACGTAGAACACGGTGGCACTTTAAATGTTATGAAAAATACACATCTTTGTCCACCAGTTGCCTGCTCTTGGTAAATAACTGACATGCTTACGAAATACAAATCAAATATAGTCTTAGACTGACAAATTGTAGCAACAGAGGGCTTCAAGTGACAAGTTTTGGATTCAGAAAATCCATAATTTGTCCCTTAACGTGTCTACACTCACAGGATCAGCCAAGTAGTCCATTGAAGGAAGGAAGACAGAACCAGCCAAGACTTCTCTTATCAGGAGAGTAAGAGATCTGAGAGGAGCGAAGAGATAAGGCAGCAAGAAATAAGAAAATGAGAGAGTAAAGAATGATCCTTTTCTAATTGTGTATGTCAATACTGTCAGACTTTCTCTTTAGGAGACAATTAAGCACCCTGATGCTGTGATGATTTGTGCCACACAATATATGGAACCTCTTCCTTTATTGTCACAGCACTAAGTTACCTGCAGTCTGTAGCCTTGGGTGGCAGGATGTAGGGGAAGAGCATCTCAGTCAGCTTCCTGAGGTAGAGGAGCTCATCTCTGCGACTGCGAAGGGCTACATGGAGGTCAGGACCGTATTCCTCCAGGGCAGCTTGTTGAAGATACTCTGCGTTCTTTACTACAGAGGAGAGAGGTCTGGTGTTTGCTTTTTCATGGTGAGCACAAAGATAAGACTCAGTGAGGGATGCATGTCTGCAATACCTTTCTGTCTTGCTTTGCTTATTATTTCAATGTGCTTCATGGAAACTTTAAGTAGCTTTTGTGTGATGAGGGACGCCACGTCCACCTGAGAGGAAAACAATTTATTATAATAATAATTCATGTGTGGTCAATCAGCATCCCAGTAGTTGAACTCCAAACCGTCTTAATTTTTCACCTTCTGGGTTCGGCGGACCAACACAGCTGCAAAGAAGCGCAAAGTCACTCTCAGCTCGTCAACAAACGCCTCATCATCCGTGATGTCTCTGTAAAGAAACACTGTACCGTCACTTCTGTCACTACATACAAGACATTGTACCTTCTCACATTGTTTTACGACATACCAAAGATACAAAAGAAATGGCTTACCTGTACCAAGGATACACAAAGTTTTCCAGAACCAGCTCCAGAATCTTGAAATACAACAAAACTGGACGATGAGATCATTTGGTGTATTTATTTAATAATAACTTTTAAAATGTTTAATCCATGCATATAATACCTCTGAAAGAGAAGCATCAACCTTAGAGGGAACTTTCAGATCAAGCCATGGTTGATAGTTTTCCAGTAATAAAGTTGGTCTATCCGTAAATTGAAAAATATCACAGTGTTAGAGAGAAAATCTAAATAATCCTTTCTGACCACTAGAGTGCAGTGTAACATCTTCTATAACACTGAATGTATGTTGATAATGTTAAAGCGGAATTATAGAGTCTCTCTTCAATTAATCCAGATGACCCTTGTCTCCAGTTTACCTTACCGTTCGCTTCCAAATGAATCACTTTGTTTGATTTTCACCGTATTTTACTAGCACAAGTTAACCCCAGATATCTGATAGCATAGTGACAGTAATATGCATAGTCACAGGAAATGGCCGGGTCTATGGAGAGCCCTCGTGTCTGGCAGCATTAACAGTTATCCTTATCAGCATAACTACTGTTGACGCAAATGATAAGGTCATAATACAGCCACTTCCTCAAATACCACTGCACCACAATATAACCATGTATCTCACCTGTGCCTTTTGCATTTGATTTTTCCACAAACAGCACAGCTGTGGCCCAGTGGAAACAGCTCCTGTTGGTATGACTGCAAGAGAAAGTTAACAAACTGACGTTTAACAGCTTTTGATTAAGTGCCTTAATCATAGGGAATTGTGTGTACAATCAATTAAACATCAATTCATATATCGATAATAATTAAGTTATTATAATGAAGTAGTAATAATCCTAGATGTGTAAAAGCAACACAAATATTGTCAAATTGTAATAATAAAGACACTAGGGCACAACTACTCTGTTATTGTGTCCGTATCAGACAACTCTATTCAGTATTTCTTGCTTTTTGAGGTACCTTGGTTTTTAGTTTGATGGAGACTAAGATGTTGGGCAGTAGAGACTCAGGCCCCGAAGAGCAGTAGAAAGTGACTACTCCAGCCAGGAAGGACCAAAACACCATCACAATGTGAATATATCTGTCAAAACAGAAGAAACATACAGCCATTAACTGGGTAAAACCATTTTAGCATAAAAAGGGAATAGATATCAGGGATGTGATAGCTATATGAAGTAACAATGATGGGTAATTACTAGTTAGTAGACCTACTTACTTGTTTAAAAGCACAGTGGACAGCAACAGGAACAGCAGCAGAAAGCAGAAGACTGGGTACTGTCGGCCCAGCTCTCTGAACCGGTCCAGCTTCACCCTGCTTCTAATTTTCTGCAGAAAAGTCCTGATGCATCCCATTTTAGTTGCTTTAGGGAGGCAGTTCACGTGAAACCTAATGCATATCACTGTAAAATAAAGAAGACACCGTGGAGCGACTGTCTAAATAACGGCGTGCTGCAGCGACACATGCCAGCGTCACATTAAAACCATGTCATTTTGTGCTACTTCTTCATTTTTAGTCTACATACAAAGCAGGTTGTATATGTTATTTATCGACTCCAGCACTTACTGTAAGGGTACGGTGGACATTAAGGGCCATTTTTCATTGTAGTCCAGGAGCGACACCATCATGAATTTGTAGAATAAATGCGCAGGTTACCCGTTTATAGGATCAGCGTAGGAGAGCCGAGGACGGTGCCGTACACAGCTGTAAACCACAGCAGGATTAGAGCTAATTACACAGCATCATGTGTACAGACGGTCCTATAACTCCGATGCTGTTTGCCTAATGGCTGCGCTGCTTTAGCTGTCATTTCTGTCCAGAGGGGCAACGCTTGAAGACTGAAGACGCGTGATGTCACCTCCGCTGCGCTCACAGCAGCCGCGTGTCATACTGGCTAACATTTTTATATATATATTTTTATATATATATATTTAATTATATCAGCTAACACATTACATTACTTCAAATAAATAAGGCAGAATGCATGACTAGGTGTCCCAGTTTAACAGACGGATCCAAGGTGGGAGTGGTCTTCTTCAAATGATGTTGATTTTTTCATTTTGTTAGCTATGAAACGGACGGGACGTGCATTAGCTGTTAATAACTTACCTTGACATTTTACCCGAAAACTATACAGAAACTGAAAATCAATTTTTTGATAAGCTCACGTGAACTAATTAACGCTAATTTAGTTCAGCTGTACTGTTACTATAGTTATGTGGTTAATGTTAGCGTTAAGTAGATTGTGCTTGATGTGTAAAGATAGGCCATTAACATATTTTGGCGACACCAGACAGTAATTATGGCATGCACGGTATGTTACAAGCATGGCCTGATAGGCAAGTAAACAGTTTAGTAATTAGCCTAATGTAAATGAATTCCAAGTTGCTCTCCACTAATATAACAATTAAAGAGCAGCCATAAGAACCCCATCATTGTTTATGCAAGTCAACATGTAATAATTTACATTCATTGCCTTTGTGGTTTTCAGTTTTCTGAATAAACTATTCTTCCTGCTGTAATTTAGAAATGTCAAGGCAGTTAAAGCACAGATGTAATTAGTAGCAATATTCTATTTAGTTTCAGGACTCAGTATTGTGCATGATGGCTCAATGTTCTGATACATTTAAAAAAGGAAACATGTCTGCTCTGAAGTGTATATCGTTAAAAATATATATGTATATATAATTTAAAAAACGCATACTGGTCTGTTTATAAGTTAAAGCCTGATGTAATGTCATTGTGCTTTATATTTGATTATTGAATAGATTTCTCAGTGACATTTAAATCTTGTAATACTGGTCAATTTAAAACAAAAACATAGAAAACAGCTTGTTACTCAAAAGATACATCATTAACCGTTGAGATTAACATAGTAAACTAATTTCTTGACATTGCACAAAGAGACATTTAAATCACTGGCTAACCACCAGGAACGTAATAGCAGAGCATTTGCACCGCATGAAGCTTGTATCCAAAGACTAAGACACAGATAGAAATCAAAAACTTTATTACAAAAATAAGTTACACTCACCTCCATTTTACAGTATAAAACAATTTATTTGCAGGAATGCAAAAAACGTTGTTGGCCACCAACAATAGTTTAAAACTGCTAACATCTTTTTTTCAAAAGGTGGTTGTTATGATTTTATTGAGGGAGTTAACTGTATAGAAAACTGGGATTGAAGAGCAGTTTCCTTTTGCTATACCCGGGAAATAGAAATCCTTCACTGCAGTATCCCTTCTACCACTATGTGACTATGATCCCTCACCAAATCATATGAGGCTAACTTTAGACACACATGCTCACTGGCTGGGCAATATGGCAATTCAGTCATCCAACAAGATTTACTGAAAAAATCTTTTCCAAAGTTGCAGTCTTGGGAGCTGGGAAGGGATCATTCAAGATTAACATGATTTTATATGATGGATTGGATTAGGTTGTTTTACATGATTCTGAAGTTTGAAAATGTATTGGTATCAATATAAAAACAAACCCACTGGAATAATACAGTGGCACAAAAGGGACACTGCAGGGCTTTATTTTTGTTTTTTATTTTTTTTTTAATCAAAGGCAGTTGGATGCCTGTGATGTTGAAGCCTTTACAAAAGTAACATTTTATCCGAAAACTATACAACCAGTAACTACATACTCTGAAGAAGCAAGGCAGCTAATTCAGTTCAAAATAGGATAAAAGCAGGGCTTGTTCAGACTCATCATATGAGATTGTTTTGCATGCCCAGTTTGACTGTTTGCAGTGTCAGAGCTGCAGCTAAAATGACTATATTACATTAAGTACATTATTTTTGCACTGCAGCTCTTGTGCATATTTTGTATGAAAACAAGCCCTGCTTTCATCAATATAGTTTCCCTATTTACAGTACAGGCCGGGTAGTTTAGTCCTCTGTACTGAGGTAGTCAACCAACCCTTTAAAGACAAGTTCTGAAAAGAACCACTTTCCTGGAATGCCTGACTTATCCATGCCAGGTGGGTACACCCTAAAAACCTGCAAATGTTCTCTGTCAAACATCCAGATCAAACGATTAAGAACATGGATATTCCGACAATAAAATTGCGATTAGCACAAAAATATACAATAGCATCAAGCTCCTTTGAGCCACTTCAAACCCTAGAACTTAAAAGTGCAATTTCTTCAATAATTATTTAAAAATGGCATGTTTGGGGACAGGGAAGGGGTAGATTGTAAGGGCAATACATAGAGCCCTGTAAATCAGGGCTGGGTACAAGGGCTCGGGGCAAAGAGGCTGTGGCGAGTATTTAGAATCCTCCGGTCATCTTTTTAAGGTGGCAGTTTCATAAACAAATGAAAATAAAAAATAAAAACATAGGGGAGGGGAGATGCTTCTTCTGTAAGGCTGGAATATCATTGGACCTTTTTGTCGTGCTCTTTTTTGTTTCAACATCCATTGCAGCTTACGGTGTAACACCACACATCAAGTCAGTATCCACTGTGACAGGTCAGGACCGCCCTCGGCCCCGTTTCCCTGCTGGACCAATGAGAAGAAAGATAAAATTAGTACAGAATCTTGAAAAGAAAACCCAGATATCCATGTACACATTCCCCATCAATCAGCATTGTGACAGATTGATGAAACACCACAACAGTTTTGACTAAAAACAGCGTTTTGCCACTGGGCCGAGACTCAGCTGGCCTCCTTAAAGGTATAGTAAGTTGTGAATGACCTCTGTCTACTGGCAAACAAACTGACTGCTCTGAAAGAGGACACCTGTCAGGGATTAGTTATGAGGCCAATAAGCAGGTGTAACTTCAGTTTAAGTGCAGCCTTATAATTACTACCAACATCATTTTAAGACGATCAATACCTGCACTGTAGGTCACACTCAACTTAATTCCCCCTCTACAGCTGCTAATCTACAACACCCCTAGATTCATGTCATTCCTCTGAACTGGGTGTTTTGATATCTGACCCACAGACAGAAAAAGACACCAAGACTGAGCTCAGTAGATGTTTTTCCTGTGTGTTCAAGACTTCTAAAAAGCACAGACTCGAAATAAACCGAGCCACGTGGCAAATTTTCAGTAGTGCACAGTAATTATCTGAAACAGCAAAATCCAGCTTTATTAGTCACCAGTGTGACCAATTTGATTACAGCCACTTTGAAACCAACAGTATAACACACACACACACATAAAAGTTTAATTTACCTCTGCTTGTTCCAGGGCCCCCTCGCTGGGAGAAGCCCAGTCGGCCCCTTGGTGTGACACCACCGCGGCCCCTGGTCTGACTGGCACCGCCACGGACTCCTCCTCTCACCCCTCGTATTCTCCCAGACCGCTGGAAGTCATCATAGCCATAGTACGGGTCATCATAGCCACCCCGATAGTTGTGGTAGTCGTATCCATAGTAATCATAATAGTCTTCATAGCCATAATAGTCAGGAGGGTAGGAATAACCTCCCCGCCCACCTTGGCCTCTGCCTCTCGTGGGTGGTGGCATGTGGGGAGGCCCGTAATAATAGTATTCATCATACCTGAAAGATGATACAGACTTAACGTAAACATGGCATCCTGCTTTATATAAAAATGTAATTTGCTAACTGCATGACTTAAAGGGTCACAAGTTTGAGTTGCATTGTTCCCCCTTACATTTGTGTTTTAGCGGCTTGTCTCTGGGCTTTGCGCTCTTTTCTCTTCTGGTCAGGTGGCTTGGCAAAGACAATTTCAATGTCCTCTCCCTCGAGGTCTTTGCCGTTCAGATCAGCCAAAGCCTGTGAAATTGATCAAGATAATAAAATTATGTTTTCACTGCAATTACAACAAACTTAAGTTTAAACTCATGATGAATGTCCATACCTTCACAGCACCATCTCTTTCCTCGAAGTGGATGAAGGCATAGTCTTTCAATTTTTTCACTCGTTCCAGCTTGCCAAACTGACTGAAGGCCTTTTCAAGTATCTCCTCTGTAACAGTGCTCGCCAAGTTCCTCACAAACAGCACTTTTACCTGGTTATGGAAACAATGTTATAGTCTTTGCACAATAGGAAACAAATGCATTTTGGCTACACATTTGCTTACTAATGACCTCTGGCCCCGTGACTTACCTTGGCCATGACCTCTGGATCTGGGTCCTCGATGGGATCGGCCCACTCCACGGTGACCACATTTCCCCAAACCTTCACCTTGCCACTCATCAGCCGGCGGCGGGCCTGAGCTGCCGTCTTGTGGTCTTCATACTCGAGGAAGCAGAAGCCCCGATTCTTCTTCTTGTCGTCCGGCTGGTGGTACAATATGACATCATTTAGACCCTCTGTAGAAACAAGAAACAGGAGAGATGGAGAAAAGGTAGCAGGAGGTTAACTGGATTTCAACAGATATCCCTGTTACATCAATGGCCTACCAATAAACTAGTGACAAAAAGTCTGAACCAAACATGTCCGATTCAAAAACTAATTATGAAAATAGTTTAGTTGATATAGTGTAAACTAATTTATTTTCCTGTTCCTCATCAGTTACTTAACTTGAAAAAAAGAAAAAGTGTAATGTCAAATGAATTAATGAACTGTTAAGTGTCCAGTCAGATCTTAGCGGTAAACCATCATGGAAACGTGAGTCTCTCCAGCATAGTAATGAGGTCATCATTTGGACACAAACAGGACTAATGGAATATAGCTGTTAAAGTAATATTTCATATTTCAGTAATATGCAGTTTTCAGAATACTGAAAAACAAATCTAAGGCTGGTTCAGACTCACCTGTGACTTTCGCAAATTCTTCAACAATCTGCTCTTTTGTTTTACTCTTGGGAATGGAGCCAACAAACAGTCTATTATTGGCCACGGAGATGCACACGCCGATGTGTTTACCCGGTCGAATTTCATTGTTGTTGCACTGCGGAAGTATGAAGGACATTGTAAGTAGAGAATGAAAAGAAAAACAGCTTACTTGTACTAGACATGTAAGGTAAAGACAAGATATATATGGCATTTAGGAAAACGGTATCCAGTCAGCTCTTAGCGGTAAACTATCAGTGTAACCAAGGTTACTATAGAAGTACAAATAATTTCATCATTTGGACACCGAATGAAACCTGAATGCATGTGACTGTCTGGGTTTTAACGAAGAATTCCATCAGACCCTTTCTCTTATTACTCATAATGGCAGAAGAGTAAACGTACCAGTTTGACAGCCTGCTGTGCAGCTTCTTTAGTGCAGAAAGTGACAAAGGCGTAGCCTCTGTTCAGGCCACTGAGAGGATCCATCATGAGGCGCAAGTCCCAGATGGGGCCAGCTTTCTCAAACAGTGGAACCAACTCATCTTCAAAGAGGTCTCTGGGGATTTTGCCTACAAATATCTGCCAGTTCGAGAGGAAAGAACAATACGGTGTATGAGAGCAACTCTTTCACTAGACATGTAAGGTAAACACAAGAGCTATATGGCATTTAGGAAAAAGGTATCCAGTCAGCTCTTAGCGGTAAACTATCAGTGTAACCAAGGTTACTATCGAATTACAAATATTTTCATCATTTGGACACCGAATGAAACCTGAATGCACTTGACCCACAACTTACAAACAACTCAACAAAGTAAATAAAGGTGCATCATTGTTGAATCTTTATGCTCAATGATGGTAAAAATGTTTTTTACCTCTGTGCCGATGGTGGGCTGTGCCCCTGAGTGAGCAGACTCTGGTGGGGGGCCTCCATATTTCCTCTGGCCTGTTGTCACATCAAGTGTGTAGGCAGTCCTTTCCAGCAAAGCCTGACAATAAGAACATTGAAAAGAAATAAAGGTACAGTTTAATTGACAGTAACAGACATGGATAGATATAATTAAAGTTCCACAGTAGAAAAACACATTAAAAGCATGCACGCAACAAAAGAAAATCTCATTTGAATGCGTGTTATATTCACAAAGCTTCCTGGTTATAGATATTAACTATATTTTCACACTCAAAAGCATTGCATCAGCATCCACACTTTGTCACAAGCATTAAATCAGATGCAACTTTCTGAATCCAAGATTAGTTCTCACTTTTATTTTGGCTTCATCTGGTCCTTTATTGGTGTCCGACACTTTGGTCCCTTGTTTCTCTCTCTGTCTGTACGTCTTCATCACGCCACAAAGAAAGGCACTTTTGTTCTGGAAAAAAATAAAGACCACAACTAAGTACCATCAACAAATAATGATCTAAATAAAACATTAGGAAAACTTCAGATTCTTGGTTACAAACCAAATTAATCTGACTTGTAGTAAGACGAATGACAGCTTAGTTATTGTGCAACCACAAATGTAACGTGCCACTATACATCAGACTGCACAAGGACAATCGCTTCGTATGAAGGCACCAGAAGTGAAAGGTCCAAGTTATCTAAACACACCAACAGTTCCATATACATACCTGAACATGTGAGAGGTCGCTGTCCTTAAATTGCAAAAGGACTTGCAGAGCACCTTCCTCGTTGAATTCTTTCAGAGCCTCAATCGCTCGATCATCTAAGTCACTGTGTGACACCAAACCTGGAGGGGGGGGGGGGGGGGGGACAAGACAGAGAAACGATGACCTACTAACAAAAAAGACTGAGAAAGTTCTTATTACTACCTGGTCATTTAAGCACATAAATGTAAGTACTGAAAGGATCAAAGGGAAAGATTTGCATGCAAGTCATTTTGCATACCAAATATATTTTAAATGTTGTAATGGATAAATGATGATCACTACAATTAAAAGGGGAGGAGTGGGACCAGCCCTCATCTAGCGCTGTATTCAGTAATCAGGCTGCACTTTACTCTTCAACTAGCAAGTTTTTGCAGAACTAATCACAACAGATGTGAAAGTGCAACTCGATATGCCAGTGCCCCTCTATAATGTGGCTGAGAGTTTCTAATGAGCCAGTCTGCATTCTCCTCTATGGAGGGGCCGTCACCTGTCCCAGGCAGCCACACACCAGACAGCTGCTGCCATTGTTTCTGTCGCGGTCCTGTCTGGCTGAAAAGGCCACACCAGTACTTCTTTTTTTTTTTTTTTAATAATAGATCTGACCGACTAAACAAGTCCTAAAAAGACCCCCAAACTTTGTGACTGTAGCGCGCCCCATACTAACTGGTAAAGATCCAACCAAAGCAAGTTACCTAAGCTGTGACTGACATAATACTTAAAACCAGTTCGCCCCTCTGCAATAATTTTATACAGATAGAGAAACTTTATAGAAATGAATGGGAGACTGGACAGCCTCACCAAGACACCCCCAGGGAGAGGACATTCATTCGCCCTGACACCAGTGATCATGCAACGATGTTGGGAATGCAAATGCTGCAATCATTTACACATTTTCACATTAGTAATGTGTAATTTCATATTTTGTAGCACTGCAGTACCCATTTTGGTAGGAAACCACAAAAAGTTGCTTCATGATCCCAATACCCCCAGCCAAGAAGGTGATAAAATGACAGTACATGCAAGAAATTGATAAACATAATAAATTGCATATTTGTATATGCAAGTATATTCATTGTGCCTTACCTGCTATGTAAATTTCATCTAGTTTTTCAGCAACTTTCTGTGGTAAACCAGCTTCTAATAAAGTCTGGAAGTGCTCAGAATGGGTAACTGCAGCAGAGGTGTCCATTGGTTCTTCTGGACCATTTCCATTAATATGTTCTGTGGCCATGTCTCCAGAAATCTGTGTAAATGCAATGAGCCAAATTAATCCTGGGTCAAGGGCAAGACTTGGGATGTGTTCAGAAGAGTGCAAAGTCTTGGTTTCACCATTTATGATAATGGTTAGAGTGACTTTTAGATTAATTACCACACATTATCAATAGACAGGGGATGTCACTGTGTGAAAAACAAGTTATCATGGTTGTGTGGTCCTGTACAGTCTGGAGACTTTTCACCATCCTGACATAACACTTGCAGCTCTGAGCTTGCATGAAGGTAGAAGCCCAGAAACCTTTATTTCGGCAGTTGACAGATGTTTGAACATTGCACTCGACAGACAATGCACATACCAAATTCCATACATAAATCGATTGAATGACATCTTATAAAAAACGTAAGACGACTGCGTTTGTGTCCATGTGGCAGTATTTTCCATTCTGGTTTGTTATGGGTTAAAAAGTTTGGGCAATTGGTGCCAAGTTCACTTGCTAACGCCTGTATCACAACCCTCTTGGTCGCTGCTGGTGTAGACTCCTTGTCTGCTTTGGTCTCCAAATTACATGTTAACTTACCTTCTCACTGCTGACTGCAGCACAGGCTAGATAGCCGATACACGTGTTCCATCAGAGTGAGCCCCGGTTTCCGGTCGCTGACCAATGAGCAAGTATGAATCCTTTAGTATTTAGTTTCTTGACACTTTGGCAGCACATATTGTGACAAAGGTTAATACGTCAATTGTCACCTTAATGACCAACCCAACCATTTGTTCCCATTAGCTTATACCGACAGATACTAAGGCATGAATTTATGCAGACGTCAATCTAAGATCACATTACTATATCCGGCAACGCTGGATTGAGCAAAACGTGGACGGCAATCTTTTGTTTTGGCCTACCGTTAATTTAGCTATCGGTACCCTTGGCTAACATTAGCTTAAAGAGACCATGCAACCGATATCTTGTAGTGTCTTTAATCAACCTTATATTGTAAGCACGTGCTTTCTGCGTTTAAAAACATTTCTGCAACGTTTAAAGTAAATGTAAACCCCTCGTGTAAATAGATCTTGGATTTAGAATGTGTAACATTAACGAATCTGAGAAATAAAATAAAAATTAACCGACGATAACGATAACGTTAGATTTAGCGGGGAGGGACCGACTCGCACACGTTGAGGCAAGCTAGCTGGCGGGCTAGTTTGCACAGCTAATGTTACAGCAATCAAGCTAACTAGGGACCTTCATCGGGACAATAACATGATGCGCTATTGTGGATTTCTATGATTGCATCTGCATTCACAATTATATGTTAGAAGGCAAGGAACGTGTCATCTGGTATAGTAGTAACGCGGGATAGCAAAATATTGCTAAGGTAACTGGTTTTTACCAGCTAGCTGCTGTTAGCATACGACGACAATGAGCATGTCAATTCCATGATCTGTCAAAATAGGCTAGCTTAAGCTAGCATGCTAATTCAAATGGAATTTCAGTGAGGCCATTGTTACAACGTGAATTGTCGATACGGACTTCACCAATTAAAGTATGGCTTTTAAAATAATTAGATTCAACGCGGCCTTCAAAGCTAAAGGTTTAGCCTGCTGGATGCTTGGTTTGTCAACGTGCCGCCATGTAGGAAGAGTCCATTTTCAAAAAGCCGGTCTGGAGAACTCGTTCCCAACCACCACCAGTTTCCACATTGTTTCAAACAGCACTGCACGATTCAGACATTTTTAGCACTCAATTAAGCAACAATCACGTGACCAAATAGTAGCATTCGCCCTACCTGCCGCTGGATCACCAACGTGTATGGTGTTGATTATTTAGGAAGATAAATGTGATATTTAAAAGACAGAAAAAGTGTAAAACTCCCGGCACTGATCCGGCTTCAGTCATTCACTCTTGATGATGTAAAATGGCTGCCACGTTCACGCCTCGAGTTTTGTCTCGTCGATGGGGTTTCTTGGACATCCCTGCACGGGCTTGCCTTGTATGCATTTTACAGAAGAGCAGCAGGTCATTCAAAGCATCCATCATAATTACTGACGACGAGTAATTTCACGACAACAGTCCCGTTGATGTAACAGATACAAGTGTTGCCTTATCAAACAGCTAAACGCTTTGGTGCAGAAACATAACTTTGCACTTATAAACGTAAACAATAATGAAGTAAAACAAGGAAGTATAACAATAACATTAATTAGCCTGTTAATAATAATTTAGCCTACTAATAACCAACCCCAATCATATTAACAATATTATAATAAAAATAATAATAATATCATATTTTAAAGGCGATCAGTATTCTCAGACAAAAAAAAAATTAATTGCCAGTCCACATAAAGGCTATCTAAATCTAAAAGTAGATACTGTATGTGGGAGTACTTTATATCTTAGCATACAGTATTTTAGCAGAGTGCCTGAAGTAGTGAGGTAGATCCCACTTTCCACCACACTGTGTCACTCTTCTCATTGATTTAACACTCATCTGCAACATGAACAAAAGAACAGGGCTGAGTCGTGGATAGAAAACTGAGTATGTGGATAGAAAACGATATGATTATTTGTTTGATACAATATAAGGGGCAAGCGTTTGCACTACTGAAGAATTATGCAGAGTTATGTTATGCAAAACTATATTGCATTGTTTTTCCTTTACTGATTTTGTTAAAGATTCTCTGCAAAATGATAGGAAAGACATGTTGTATTTGTCATCATGCATGCATTACAAACTGGATCAGATTAAAAAGACACTTTTATCTTTAATTGTTGCAGAAAATCTATTTTGTCAACAATGTTATTTGTTTTCTCAATATCTTTCTATGGGTTGAAAGTGAGTAGTCAAATTCTACACTTTCTGCATTCACATATTTGAACAGTCCAAAGTTAATACATTGTTATTGGTAATTATCTGAGAATGACTGGTGTCAGGGGTCAGTGTTGATGCTTGAGGCTTTTAAATACAAATACAATGCAGTGACAATACAGTGCATGGTGTACAGTATATTTGAATTTGGCTATCTGCTTTTATCATCACAGACTGAATCATGGGCTTAATGTTTGGCTCATGGCTAAAATAATAAAACTTTAGCAGGTAACTGACTCCAACAACCCCCACAGGTATACAGCTGGATAATGATGGCTAGGAGATTTTGAGGAATAACTTACGCAGCTGTTGAGAAATAAAACGACGGAATGACTTCCTGGAACATTTTCTTTTTCACAACTTAACAAACACAAACACGTTGAAGGACACAAGACAAGAAAACAAAGAACAATGTCGACATGTAACACAAGGAATTAGAAAGAACAAATCAAAGGTAGAATATTATAAAAAGTACATTATGCAAACAAATACTTCCAGTTTAGTAAAAGCTTTGCATATAAGCGTTGTCTTCCTAATCATGTGCAGACTAACAGGTGGAGTTCATAATAATGTCTATATTGAATTTATGAGACTACAATAAGTGTATTGCTCATGCCAGCTGAAGACTCCTCAGAGAACAAACCTTTAACAAAGCACAGACAGACCAAGTAAAAAACAATTCAGCTTTAAAACTAATATGCAGCAGGTTCCAAGACTGTAGAAGAGGTCGTCTGCAGTAGGTGGGATCCTGAACTAAAACAAATAAAAGCCAAATGAAGATCCAGTTTCTGAAGTCATAATTATATGGAATCATGTTCATAGAGATATAGGTATTAGATGATCAGGTAAAAAGAGCTCCAGGATATCATTTTTATAACTTTTGACATATTACAATGAAAATGTAATATGAGTTTGAGAACTGAAGAGGTCTTTATTGACATAAATATTGCCTTTAACCCATGCTAAATATAGTCTTTCATAATAAACTGATAAAGTGCGTGTTTTTTGTTTCATTAATTTGACCATCTTAGATGCATGCTTATGATAACATTATGGTGTTATGTGTATCTGTCTCTAACAATGTCTGCTTTGTTTTGAGTGATAAACAGTAACTACAGTATAAGACCTTCTGATGACCATGCAGAGCCACTATTTTATGGCTATTGAATGAGATAAAGGGACGTGATTGTCCCGACCGATCTCTCATGCCACGGTGTGGAGAGAGTGTGCCAAGCAAAATAATCTGGATCTGCAATCCTGAACAATTTAGCAAAAAACCTCTGTTCCTCCCTCTCAGTGTTTTGTATTCCCCGCTTGCAGAGGATAAGTGTGTATTCCAGCATGCATGTGAAATGACTTAGATAAATTGCTGCGGTGATATATCCTATCAAAATGGTGCTTTACTTTCGTGATTGAGTCTGGAGTACAACATTTAAAAATGTGCTAATAATAATAATTTGCATCTTCTATTGATGTCTGTTTTAAATTTATGATACTTAGCAAAAGCCACGCATACATGGCATCTTCTTGTTAGTTTATCAGACGAAGTATACTTTAAATATACCAAAGTCAGCCTGCTGTGACTCTCCACTTAAAACTCCTTCTTTTGATGAATATTTCTGGGCAGCCCTCAGTTTTGGGAATAAGCCAGGATCGTAAATACGCTCAGACTTGATGGGTTACAACCATCATTCTCTTTAATGCTACACTAAATATTCTCATTAGCTTCATAGCCAAGGAAAGACATAACCTCACAGTGTCACCCGTGCTCTCTCCATACAGCAACAGGGACAGCGTCGACACCGGAGCCCTTGAGAATATTGATTCACTCAGTGTGTAGGGTACACAATTTATATTACACTTTTCCACATCCCTGTGGTTCTCATCCTCATCCATCCAGATCAATGTAGGATAAAAAGAGGGTCTGAGCTACCTGCAGAACATAAAACAACTCAGCACCACTCCTTGCTTTATAAATCAGGAGGCTGTGAGATCAAAATTGATCCTCTGTGCCTTTATTCTTAGCTGATTTTTTGTCAATGAACTGCGGTGGGGCTTTAATGTACAACAGCTCTCCTTTCAGCTGTCTTAAATATTTCATAACATCTCATAGCTTGTATCTTAAGCATACTAACCCGCGTCAACTCATTCATCGGTCCACTCCATGTTGAGTTCAAGCATTTATTTTAGACACGGCTGCAAAGAAACCCAAGAGTGAAGTTATATAACAATATATGATAGGATTTCAAAGTTGCCAGATCTTGAGCAATGTGATATTAGACATGTTTATCAGTGGATGTTTGAGATTCTGTTTTTTAATGCTTACACATTTATTGTTCAGTAGGATAGGCTAATGTACTCAAATAATGTTGCGAGTGTGTCAATTATATTTGATTTTACAGGACATTTTGTTTGATGTCAATACAATTACATGCACCATAAAGCAAAAGCAATAGATCCCAATGCAACACCCAGTGATATTAGTCTTATCAGCAGGAATGACATTTAGTAGCACTTATAAAAGGGTTTACAAAACAATGTTATAAATGCTGTGATAAGCCAGAAAAAGAGGCTTTAAACATCGTCCGTGAATTGAAACGTCTCGTCATCCACACTTATTGAATTACGAGTCTTAGGCCAAGGATTTATCACCAGCACAACCGAGGACACAGGACATGGGTACTTAAGTAAACAGACTTATGAAACACAAAGTAAATTCATATTCATCCTTGACATTTCAGATGTTGGAGGCGGACAGATGGATATTTCTTAGAAACTATCAGATATCTCTCCATTTATTCATAACTTCTTCCATCCATCAATTCCTCCAGTTTTCAAGAAGCCACAGCAGTCAATGATGGGGGGGGGGGGGGACACACACCAAAATAAATGATTGCTGTAATGTTTTATTGAAGTTTATTCAATTTACATTCATATATGACAAAACAAATCTACAAATCCTCACAAGCTGCAACTTCAGGATATTTGCTTTTTTTGCTTAAAAAAACGAATTGATAAAATAAATGATTTGTCAATTATCAAAATAGTTTTGTCGACTTATCGCTTAATGGAATATTTAGTTCAGCTCCGAACTAATTTAAAGATTCCGATGTTGATTTTTTTAACTTTGAAACTCTCAAATCAATTATTTCCTTAATTTCAGCCATACGGTGCTGATACACATCAGAACCTTCTCCTGCATGTTTATCTGGAGCTTCATTACAATTCTATGTACACTTATTTCATTAGACTTTACAATGTTTGTTTGTTTTGGTTGCACTAATGCATGTTTGAAAATGCAAGGAAAATACAGACCGTGTCATTTTCAAGGGATAGACAACTAAAGTCTACAGTTTTAAATATTGAAGACTATTAAACATTTGTGAATCTATTCTTTTGGAACACTGAAGAGACAAATGGATCCAATAACTATTTCAAAAAGTCTGTGACACCGTGAGTGAGGACAAAAGGGACATTTCAGAATCACACTTTTACATTCTTAGAATAAAAAAACACCTTTAGGCCACTTACAGTCTAAAAATGGTCTTTCTGCAGTGAATGGAAATGCCGAATGAAACATAGAACTATTGACCCTTCCTTTGCTGTGACATGACAAATAATAACAACCCCCAGTTGCCAAGTAACACAAACCCAGGGATTAAGTGCAGCATCCATAGTCAGAATGGAAGGATGATGGAAGTATGTTTTGACTTTCCACGATTTGTTCTTATCAGTTTGTCCTTTAAAGGGATTATGAGAAAGGTAGCAAAGTGACCAGTGAGTCAGTGAGATCATTGATAAGGTTGGTAGGTTTCACCTATTCCAGGAAGTGGCCACAGACTGAGGCACACGGGTATAAAACCACATAAAAGGAAGCAGAAGTCCTGAGTAAAAAGCCATCCGGCACAATGAAGGGGAAACTTTCTCTCAACATGGTAATACTCTATCTCTATCTCTGACTTACTCATGCTTCGATCAACAGATTTTGGATTGACCATTTGCTTTTGTGTCTTGTGTCATTAGGTTACTGCTGCAACCACGATGCGCTCCGTGAAGTCAGCTGGATTGTCTCTTCTTCTGTTGTCTTTTCTTCTGTTCATAGCCGATTCTTACCCCAACCTTGACCTATCAAACGGTAAGATTTCTTTATAATACAAGTACTAATGTGTGCTTTTGTTTAGCCTCTCTCTATTTACAAAGATTGTACACTGTGCTTTTAATCTCAAGTGTCACTTGCACTGGATCACAAGCTGTCCATGATCAATAGTATCGTCTTTTCTCCAGTGGGCTGTGAGGAGTGCGCACTAAGAAGGAACATTCATTTACCAGGGGACCATTCAGTCTACCAGTGCATGGGCTGCTGCTTCTCCAGAACGTTTCCAACACCTCTGAGGGCCATGAATACAATGAAGAACCCAAAGAACTTCACCTCGGAGGCAACATGCTGCGTCGCAAGGCACAGCTACGAGGTACAGGTAAAGACAAAATATATGTCAGGCAAACTTTTCTTTGAATACCGTGTATATTTACTTTACATTGTAGAGGTTAGTAGGAAACTAGAGCCTTATGCTGACTCAATATTTCCCCAAATCTCCAGATAAAAAGCACAATGCTCCATTTTGTAAATAGTCTAGAATTATATTGTTAAAGTTTTAGTTTAAGTTCTATTTCTACAGATCTATTTTAATATTTAAGTGGATTTGGTCATATTAGGTCAGCAGTAGTGAAACTAAGTACATTGGCTTAATTAAATAATAAATGTTATACTACTTTATAGTTCTACTCCATTGCAATTCTTACAAAAATGTTATATAGCATAACGGACACACTTGCAACACATTGTTAAAGATTAAACCAGGGGCTCTCAACCGTTCTGGCCTACAGAAGAACAGTATCTACGTGGGGCTCTTTGCCATTTTTCAGATATATGTTAATTATTTGCAGTTCCACCAAAGAGAAATTTCCTGTTTCATTTAAGTGACGGTTCGAGGTCCAAAGAGGTCAAATGATCAAATATTTAACAAAAGAACCAAGATGTGAATACAGATTTGTGTAGAAATTCTTTGTGTGTGAAGAAAGTGTTTTTTCTTCTCTCCATTAATCATCTCACGACCCCCCCAACCCCTAAATTGGGAACCATCTAATAATGTAATATATAATCAGTCACAGGGGCCATTGTTCTGCAGAATGAGCACTTTTAGTTTTCGATTCTTTACAGGATAGATCCACAATTTTTGACGTCTGACGTCTTCAAACTGTCCATACTGGACAGATCCCTGCACAATGCGATTACAATGAACGTTTAGATCTGTACCAGAAGTACCATGCGGTGGAAATGCGGCTTTAGCTATACTTAGAACTTTACCTGCAGTTATTTGACTTGTAATGGAGTCATTTTTACATTGCAATATTGTTAGTTTTCCTTAAATAAAGGATATTCTTTACCAATGTTTGGTTAAAACTACACTGCTCACACTGCTAAAAAGAGCATTTGATCACATATATATGTAGACTGATGTGTGTGTTTTTCTCCTCACCTGTGCCTCTTTCAGATAGAGTGGGCCGGCATAAAGGTGAGAAACCATACAGAGTGCCACTGCAACACCTGCTATTATCACAAGATATGAAGATAAACCTGGAGACCATTCTGCAGTGCTTAGTACTTAGCAACAAATGATGTTTCTTTTCATTTGCACAAGCTCTTTAAATGTATGTCCATGTGTTGCCAGATAACGTTTTTGTAGCAATTCTGTGTCTGTGTGATAAGCCTAGATTTGCATTGATGTATGCATGTATATGTTTTAAAGATTTTAAAGCAAGTAAAATGTGCAACCCAGACGTTGCATTTTCATAAATGTGTCTTACACTGAAATGAATGGAATTGTGTTGTGTTTATTGGGGGCAATTTAGTGTGTTACAAAACGTTGAGTTGCTTTTGACCAATGTGTCTGCAAAATTAATATAATGTAATGAATAGTAACATTGGTAACTGTCTGAAAGTGCAAACTTTGAGGAGGATCTCCACAATTTCATGATAACTTAACAAACTTCATTGTGTAATATGATGAAAAACTCCAGAGAAGCTTCATAAATTTGAATGATTTTGAAATGAAATGCTTAATTAATTTATAGTGTATCTGGATGGAGATGTGTAGAACAGTAAGGTAAACCAATGAGTTTATTTGGCAAAATAAATGTAGCCACATTTTGAGGGTAATATAAAACTTCAAGAAGTTATAGTAAGTACTGTACAATAACCAGTGATATTTCAGCATCACTCTTTTTAAGTTTTCTTATGGTCCTCATAATTTAAGAACATAATCATAACTCTTTTACGCCACTTATAGAGCAACATGTTAAGATACATGTTGCCTTTTAGGCCAGGTGTTTAAACACCCATGTAAGTGAACATGTGCCCTGCTGAAGTCACACTGAGCTGACCCTGAACTCTGACTACACTGCAGGGACAAGAAAGACAAGAATATCATGTCTCGGGGATATAGGAGGTTGATTAAAATGTTTGTGGAAATATAACAGATTTTGCCTTCATGTTGGAGGTTGTTTGTCTAATGATGCTCAGAGCCTGGAGGTCATAGCTGACCTGCAGTAGCCTATCTTTGCATGGATGGTAACAGCATAGAGTCTTCAGGGGAATCCAGGGGTCCAGTCATACTGATTAGCTGATGAGCAAACATTTCACGTCCTCTCTGTGTGCAGAGTGTGATTTTGTGTCATAGTAAGGCCATGGATGCATTGTTGACATCAGGGGGTGTGTGTATGTGGAGCACACTCTGTGCTCTCCCTTCCCCCTCTGCGTGCGCGTGCGCGTGCGAGTCTGGCAGCGTAACATCTGTGCGTACGCGGTCGTGATTGTTGTGAAGATGGCGGAGGGGGAGACAGAGAAGGAATATGACACACGGAAAGCTGTCGAGGAGCTCCGAGAGCGGTTCCAGGGTCTGACCACAGCTTTGAAAGAGAGTTTGCAGTCTCCGTTGGAAGCCTCCCTGCATTTCTGCCAGGAGTTTTGCCAGGTTAGCCCGTTCTCCTGCTGCTCATCCCGGGCAGCCTGCAGCCCCTCTGGCTTCCTGGCCGAGGATGCGCGTCTACGTTTGCTACAACAATGTAGCTAAGGAGCTAGCTGCCTATGCCTGGCATTTCAAGATGGGGAAAAAAAAAACTCCTCCGTGGTTTTCAGCTATTCTCCCAATGATGTTTGTCTGTGGCATGAACCTATTTGCAAAGTTTGACTATACATGCGGCATGAAGTCACACCAATGTGTGCGCGCCGTGCACGTATTACTCGTATTTTCCAGGCCAGATAGCTAATAGCAGATGAATGCTGCTAGCTGGTATGCAGGGTCCCCCTGTCCTGTGCAGTGGTCATGCTGTGCAAAAAACGGGTAGCTACGTTAGCGAGATTTTACAGGGCGATTGCATTGATATGCACTGAATTATACTGTTGTGTTCCCCGTAGAAAATATAATTATAACGTTATAACACTGCATCTTCATGCTGGTTTGGGGTTTAACTTGGTGTAAAAATGGGTTACTTTTGTGAAGCTGTTTTATTGTACGGAAAGATCAATGATTTTTTTCCAAGGTGCTAGCCCAGGCCTTTTGCACTAATTAATCCCGCTAACCACGTCAGCGGAGATGTTTATTACAGTCATATAGCCAGCATCAGCGAAAGATGTTAAATGGATGTCAATGTTATAGCAACCGATCAGCCTGCAGCTGGCTGACACAGTGATTTAAAAGGGAAAGTGTGGCAGTGGTCACTGACTCCATTACACATCCTCCTCATCAATTTGCCCTGACCACGAAAATATCATGCGATGTCTTCATTTATCTTATATCCTTCTGATACTGCAAGGATTACTTACATTGCACCAAATTAGTTTTGCTTATTGGTTTGTTTCTATCCCACATTAACCGTCAGTTAAGGAATGCATTCAACTTAAAAGTTATTTGAGCAAAAAGGGGACGAGCCTCGGGCTGCATGCTGTAGTTGTGTGCCATGATGGAGATTTAACTCGTAAGAGTAAAACTGCAGGAATAATGGAGTCATTCAGGATGAAATGGATCTGTATGAATATTTCCTTGTGGAAGAAATGGAGGGAGTTTTCATTGATGAAGGTTAGGCGTTATTTGAGCTGGGTGACAGGAAAAAAAAGGGAGGATAAAAAAGTTTTTTTTTTTGCTGAGCCACACATAATTGGTGCTTTGTTATTTTAGTGTCGACATCTTGGCTGAATTATTTAATCAGTATATAATAACATGTATTTTTTTCATCCTTGAAGTTGATAGTTTCTGAGAGAATGACTTTTTTCTTTATCTAACAGTTCGCTGTGGCTTTTAAAAATCAAAGCAAACCATAAAGTTAAAAGTTTGTTTTTTGGTTTTTACATTGAATCTAAAATTGCTAACAGTCTTGAGGAATGAGATCTTTTTTTCTCACTAAACATGTTTAATTTTGATTCTGTCATGATTGATTGCATGAAGCCTACAGCTTGTCTTTTATCACCAAGGCCAAAGTTTTTCTTGGCTTATCTCATGGTTAATTGGGCATCACTGAGCATCATTTTCCTATAGGTAATTACATGTATACAACTGCTGAACTAAAGAAAGTTTACATAAATCTTATCAAGGACAAAGATCGTTGGGCTTAAAAATAAGCAAAATAAAACTGAAACCCTAACTATTATTTTTTATTATTTTTATTTTTATTATCAGTTTTAAGATAAATTGATTATTTTCGGAGTTTATAAAATGTCAGATAATAGTGAAAATGGCAATCACAGTTTACCAGTGTGAAAGGTAATTTCTCAAAATTAGTTGTTTTTCATCGGCTGTTGCAAAAGAAATATCATTTACAAATAATGATTTGTAAACAACAATCCTTCGTGCATTAGAGGAGCTAGAAAAAGAGAATGTTCTTAATTGTTTTGCTTGATGAAGGACTAATTGCTTAAGCGTTAAAGAAGTATATTAGGGATTTATACACATTGTGTTTGTTTTTACACATTTTTTAAGCTCAGTATTCTATACTAGGATGCCTTAAAAAAAAATCTATCAATAGTATTAATCTAAAAGTAGTATTTCTTTATGTTTTCCAGGTCCTTGTGGAACATGCCGGCCGTTGGAAAACTGATGAAGATCCTCTGCCTTTGCTGGAGGTCTACACTGTGGCCATCCTCAGCTTTGCTAAGGCTGCCTCCTGTCTCTCCTCCGAATGTGAAAATGTGCCACTCCTACTTGAAAAGTTAGCACTGTGAGTATAAAACTCGGGTGTCACTGGAAATAAGATTTCCCAAAATCCTGTATTCCTTCTCACAGTATCGACCATATATATGTACTTGACCTGTAATATGTGTTCAAATTACATGTTGGATAAAGCATCTTCATTAAGTCTTAACTCTTTACTCTGCTAGTCACACAATGTGCTCTTGAAGTAGCTATGAAGGCAAAGTCCTTGAGGCTGTAATCGTAATAGAAATGTAGGCTACCTCATGGGGAGCTTCGACATGTTTGGGATGAGCTGCAGATTATACTTTGCACATGGAGATGCAGGGAACACAACAAAAAAATGAAGAAAGTCAGTGGCAACAATTATAAATGTCAAGGATGTAACCTTTTTATTATTGATCAGAATGACTGATCTGGCCACACTGAGCTGTTTATCATTACTACCATAGGAAAAACAACAGGGACTATTTAAAAACACCGACACGTACACCGATATTGATCCATGTAACTAGAGTGTCTCCATGCTGCTGATTTACACCCCTATTTGTCCTGTTTGTCATCTTTATTATTTCCAAAATGCCACACTGACTTTACCGCACCACACTTTGTGAATAGTTATTCTTGTATGGCTACCCTTAATTTGTATAGTGTGTGCACATCCTTGACCTAAATATGGCTTTAACAAATGACCGTGTTGGATTCACAGGAGCTGTGCGGAGCTGCTGCTCTTACTGCCCCAGCATGTCCCTGGTGCCTTATGGGAGGAGTTTCAGTCCTCCATGAAGGTCAGTTTTCCTAGGGACTTTTTCTAAAGGCTTATCTTTGCAGTGATAAGCAGTGAAACGTTGTTTAGTCATTTGAATGCATTCGGTTTAACTCATCATTGGAAAAGTAATAAAAACACACGTTTGGATCTGTGGGAAATGTGACGTTCACTGCTGCTTTTGAAAAAATGTAAACTGTTAAACGGTGACACATTCCCTACAGTAACATTGTCATAACAATTATTTTCGACTCTTGACTGTCTAACATTAGGTATGAATCACTCACTGACGTTTTGGTAATTATGTTAATACATTTTTATGTATCTTCTGTTGCAGTTGGCACACAGCCTTTTGCAAGAAAGTGGGAGCACACAGCTTTGCCTGCTCTCAGTTCTAGCGCAACAGGATGGCGTCTGGTCCAACACTACACTAAGCAGCATCATGTCCAATCAAATCCCTCAAACTGAGCAAGGTTAGTTCTCACTGGGTTTGAAGATGCAACACGCTGACTTGTTCAGCTGTAATTGCATGTAATTACAATTGTTCACTGTGGGTATTAAAATGTTCTGCATCTCATCTGCAGTTTCCTGACCTTTCTTTCCTTTTGTTTCTTAGTTCATGAGTATCTTGAGTTGGAAGGTGCTGCACTTCTAAACATGAGAATAAAGCACCTAATTAAAGTGGAAAGTGTTGATAAAGCTGCTGTTCTCGCAAAGATGTGCTCAGAGTATCCGGGATATGAAGGAAAAGGAAACTTCAAGCAAACCTACTTGCTTTGCATCTGCATGAGTAAAGGTCAGGAGCAGCTCATGGAAGAGGTAAGAAACAACACACAGCAACACAGTTCCTTATACACACACTTTACATTTAACACTTGAACAAGTGCTCGAACAACTGATCAGTGATGTTATATCTTTAACCCAGTAAATCTCAGCAAACACATAGTTTTAGGCTATTTTTTAAGTCTTAATGATTTTTGTGTACCATGATCTTTAAAACAAATGGACAATCGGACTAAAGATGGACTGTTATCCAAAACTGAACAGAAATTGAATCCAACAAGCAAAACCCAGCTATCACTCAGTAATTAATTTCCCAACAGTGTTGTCAAATGTGGCCTGATAGAATAATTGATTTATTTCATTTAAATTGTCTGTTTCTCTCTTTCTTTCGAATAGATTGCATCAATAGACTGTAAAGATGCTCTTGAAATGATCTGCAACTTGGAGTCAGAGGGAGATGAGAAAGGAGCGCTCTGCTTATGTTCTGCCTTTCTCAAGCGACAGCTACTTCAAGGAGATGTTTATTGTGCCTGGTAAGTGTTGCTGTTTGTTTCAGCTAAATACCCTTAGAGCACTTACAAAATTAAACTCAGGAATACAGTGGTCGTGGAACAAATATATTATGCAATTGACTTGTATCCAACCTGAAGCAATCTCTGTAATAATCATTTGCACAAAGAGATCCTCACTGACTGTTGAGCATAGTGCAGAAGTTGACTGTGTTTGAAGGTCCATGTCTCTTAATAGCTTAGTTTCTTGAGGGAATAGAGGCCAACTGCGAATGAAGGACTCACTCTCTTTGATACAGCCACAGTTGAACTTCAAACTATGCAGTACACTTTTAGATTTGTGGTCATCTGTAATCCGAATACATGTACTTTTTCATTTCAAATAGAATAATCGAATTGTGAGTCAACAATGAAATAATCGTTAGTTGTTTTTAAGAGTTGTGTTTGTGATGTTTTGCAGGGAACTCACACTGTTCTGGAGTAAGCTACTCATGCGCTTAGAGTCGTCAGCTGATGCTTTCCTTGGTCACAGCAAAGAGATGGCTCTCCTCTGTAGAAGCGTCTGTCATATTCTGTTTCTAATCAAAGTAATCCAAAACGAGGTAAGAGAAATAGTTTAGACATTTGTTGCTGTTTGCTGAACCATTGCACATAACCGTTCACACCTAGAAAGAGTCATATGATAGTGCATCTGTTAAAGGGGCTTTAAAATAAAAACCTTGGCATTTATGTTGCTTTTTATGTCCGTAGGTTGGAGAGGTGGGGCTTCCAGTGTGTGTGGAAATGTGCATTCAAGCTCTCAAAATGACATCCAGTGACCATAAAGATAGCAAGTCCACCATCTGCAAAACTATTTCCTGCCTCTTGCCAACTGATCTAGAGGTTAAGCGTGCATGCCAGCTGACCGAGTTCCTCCTCCAGCCTACTGTTGACTCGTATTATGCTGTGGAGTCATTGTACAACGAACCTGACCAAAAGCCTGAGGAGGATGGGAGTCTACCAGTGCCCAATTCCTTACGCTGCGAGTTACTGCTGGCCTTCAAGACACAGTGGCCTTTTGATCCAGAGTTCTGGGACTGGAAAACGCTGAAACGCAACTGCTTGGCACTGATGGGAGATGAGGCAGCTATTGTGTCATCTATTGACACACTCAATGACACAGACGAACAGGAGGTGGACAGTGCACTTGGCAAACTCCCTGAATACAGAGACCTGGAGGATTTTCTGCTAACCACTACAAATGAACTCAATGAAATCACGGATGAAAGAGAAAAAAACAGAGAGGCTAAAAAACTTCGAGAGCAGGGCTTTGTGTCTGCCCGGTTCAGAAATTGGCGAGCCTACATGCAGTATTGTGTTTTGTGTGACAAGGAGTTCTTGGGTCACAGAATTGTTCGCCATGCACAGAAGCACTTCAAAGATGGAGTGTATCTTTGTCCAATATGTGCTGACAGTTTTGAAACTAGGGAGATTTTAGAGCCCCATGTAGCATCACATGTAAAGCAATCGTGCAAAGAGAGACTAGCTGCAATGAAAGCTGCTAGGAAGGTAACCAAACCACCTCAGTCTCCTAAAAGTCCATCAACAAATTCAAAAGTTGCTACCAAGGTGAGCATTAGTCCTGTTAAAATAGAATCTGAAATTGGTGACCAATTGGCATCTCCTGTTAAGATAGAACAAACTACATCTGACACACACATAAGTCAAGACTGTTTCTGTCCGGTCAAAAACTGCTCCAAGGCTTTCAAGTTTTTCCGCAACCTCATGGCTCACGTCAGATCTCACAAGGACGACGAAGAGGCCATGAGGTTTTTAGAGATACAAAAACAAAAAGTGGTATGCCAGTACTGCAGACGGCAGTTTGTTAATGTCAGACATCTTAATGATCATTTGCAGATGCACTGTGGCAGCAAACCATACATCTGCATACAGTTGGATTGCAAGGCCAACTTTAACTCCAATTCTGAGCTTCTCATGCATAGAAAAACACATCCTGAATTTAAGGCCCAGTGCATGTTCCCCAACTGTGGCCAAGTTTTCAGTGAGGCCTACCTGTTGTATGATCACGAGGCTCAGCATTACCTTACCTACACCTGCCAAACAGATAACTGTGGCAAAATATTCTACTCGCAGTCTCAATTCTTGTCTCACCAAGTGAATCATAGTACAAATAATGCAGTAAGCAGTTTCCCCATCACAAATCAAAACGCTCCTGAGACTCCAAAAGTAGAAGCACCACCCGAGAGCACCCCGAGCAAAGAAGACACCTGTTCTGCAGTTGTCAGTATTGAAAGGATTAATACAGACGTATATATGAAGGAGGCATCGAAGGCAGACGCATCACCATGCAGATCACCAGAGCTTGCTAAAGAACTTGTTCCTGTGAGAGTGAAACACTCGATTGAAAGCATGCTGAATTCTGCCGGATTTCCTGAAATGAAAGATGCAGAGAAATGCTACACTCCGCTGACAAACACCACTCCAGTTCCAGCTGATGTTGAACCAGCACCGGAGGCTCCTCAAGCACACCATAATACAGCTGAGCAAAGTGAGATCCCTGCAGGAAATCATGTATCAAGTGCAACAAACCCTGTGGCAAGTCAACAGGGAGAGGGGCTTAATAATGTACAAGGCAATGAACCTCCTAAAGCGAATCCACAAATAATTTCTCCCAGTCAAATCAAGACCGAAATTCCTTGTTCGCTGCAAGGATATCCTTCAGGCTCGCCTGCTGTAACTGCTGGCAATGAGGAGAACCTGCATTGCTGCCCATATAGTGAGTGCACAAGGGCATACAGTACCAACAAAAGTCTGTCTAGGCATGTAAAGAAGCAACATCCTGAAATATTTGAAGATTGGAAATTGGCAAAGAAATACAACAAAGTGGCCAAAATTACATCAAAAAGGGCACCAAGTGGGCCAGCTTCACCTAATCAGTTTCAGAACCAGGGGAGCAAGCCGTCAAATCAGCCAGGAATACTATGCAACAAACCTGGGATGCAGCAAATGGATTACCCAATGGGATCTTCAACCTCACCTACCCAGTGTTATCCTGGATCAATGGAGCCTGTGCCTATCACTCCAATGGTGAATCCTACACTCTATCCATCCTGGGGAAGTCCAAATAATCCCAGCGGAATGATACAGTCAGACATGTCCCAGTCATGGTCTTCACCTCCGGTGAATAGCAATCCAGAAGCCTTCAACATGAATGAGTACCCCTCTCGGAGCTATCCTCAATGGCAGGCAGACACTTATCAAACCACAGCGTCTCTTCCGTCTGATAGAGATCCTTCAATGGCAGCTATACATGGTACCTCTATGTCACAGGCTCCTTCAGTTTCAAGTTTGATGTCTCAGTATGTGTCCAGTTCTCTGATGCTTGACAATGGAGGGCAAATGCATAATGGAGGGAATCAGTATGGACTAATGCATCCAGAGGGCAGTGGAGACAGTGCCGATGGGGGAAAAGGCAGTGCAAGTATGACAAGCCAGTTGGATAGTGGGAACAGTATCTCAACAATCGATAGCCTCGCTGAAGGAAGTTACCACACTCCATATGCCCAGAGTGAAAACTCTTGTCTTACTCAAGGCTCGTCAGACATAAAATGTCTGAGCCCAGAGGCCCAACCTGCATTACAAGCTACAAATGAAATAATTAAAACAGAGAATGTGTCCACTCCTTGTTATGAACAGATGGACAACTCCGTGGACGGCATGCTCAGCCCCAACAGTGTCGTTCACACAGATTTCCCTTATGAAGCAGACTCTCCTAGTGCCGAGAGTGAGCCTGTTCTCTCAGAAGAAAAGGCTGGAGACCCTGACTTGCAGAAAGGAAAACGTGGTAGGTTGAGCAAGCGAACCAAATGGCCAGCCATCATTAAGGATGGCAAAGTCATCTGCAGGAGATGCTTCAGAGAGTTCACAAGCACCAAGTCTCTCGGAGGTCACTTGTCTAAACGCTCACAGTGCAGGCCTGTAGATGAAATTGACCTAACAGCTGATCTGCCATCATCTTTTCTCGATTTTCTCAATGACCCCCATATCCTTGATACTAATGCACCAGCATTCAACATGTCAAATGGTGATTTCTCACAGGAATCTTGTAGCTTGACCACTTTGACTTCGCCCATGGTGTTGAAACAGGAGCCCCATTATACAAATATAATGGACTATTCAAACTCCACATCTGTTCCCCCTGAAAACCAGCAACAGAAGGCAGGAGAGTTGGCTAATCCAGCCCTCGCTGTACTACATCAGGAGGATCACTTGATGGAAATTTCACATGCCTTTCAAAGGTTGGATTTGATTGAGGCTGCACAAGGGAGGATGCGGAGTGCTTTGTCGTTAGAACAAAATGTCAGTCATTGTGATACCCATGACATTGGAAAAAGTAAAATACTGAGTAAAAGTGATGACAAGCCGTCTGAAAAGATGCCCAAACCTTTTAAATGTGATCAGGATGAGTGTGAGTACTCATTCATGACAAAGGAGGCATTATTCAAACACTTGAGTAAAATGCACGATTACTCTAATGAGATGATAGAAGAGCTTAAAAAAACCCCATCCAAACTGTCTCCATATCCGTGTCAGATTTGCCCCAAAACATTCACGAGAACGACAGGTTTGAGAATACACTATGAAAAAGTCCATCGATTGTCAAAGGCAGAAATGCAGAAGCTAAGGATCAGTGCTCGAAACAGGCGGGCATTTAGACTGAACAAAGATGATGTGTATATTGCCCGTGCCACTACTGATGCCAATTCTAGTCGCCCGGCACAATCTGCAGTTGTATTACCTGCTATAAAACAAGAACCACTTGACATTGCAATTGCACCTCAAACAGACGATGAGAACAATCCACAAGTTCCTCAAATCACTTCACCTGGAGATGGCGTTAAACAGGGATTCATGCCTGAGGTATCAATTGTCGCACAACTTCCACCACCTCAAAATTATATGACTGATATGTCGTTCTGTGAGGTGGCACCATCAGTTCATGATGCAGCCCCAGAGCAACCTGAAGTAGCTGTTGTAAACAAGAGTCCAGATGCAAAATCCAGTGTACAAGAGAAACTCAGTCCGGCTGGCAAAGCAAAGAAGCAGCAAGGACGATCAGATGCATCAAAGGAGCCCATGTCCAGCCCTTCTACTGCATCTGCTTCATCCTCCCCAGAGAAACCCAGCAGCTCCAAAAGCACACCAACAAAGGATGAATCCCAGAGGAAAGAAAAACATCAGAAAAGGTTGAGCCTCAAAATGTGCGATACAGACAACGCCTACAGTCCATATAGACCATATCGCTGTGTTCATGAAGGATGCACTGCAGCGTTCACCATCCAGCAGAATTTGATTCTCCATTACAGGGCCATGCATCAGGCGTCCCTGCCCCCCAGCAAACCTGAACCTGAAACTGAGAAGACAAGTGCTGAAAATGGACAGGAGAGCCATCAGAGCATAGACCAAGACGATGAAGTGAGGTGTCAAGTGAAAAACTGTTCAAGGGTGTTCATGGGAATCACGAGGTTAGTGCAGCATTACCTCTTACTTCACAAGTTTTCTCGTGACAAAGCCACCGCCATGATGGCCAGCATGACCATAGGGACTTTCAACTGTGACCGGCCAGAGTGCGCACTCCCCTTCAGCTCTGTTGAAAAGTACATTGAGCACATTAAGAATTACCACAAGGAAATCGCCATCTCTGAGTGCGGCGCGGTTGATCAAACTTTCAGGTGCGAGTATGTGGAATGCGACCGCATTTACAGTACAAAATCAAACCTCCTCCGCCACCTGATAAAAAAGCACGGATATGTTTATGATCCTAAAACAAGTGACGGACGACGGACGAAATCAATGGGGCTCTTCCCGGGGGCTAACGGGAAAGAGAATGTTGAAAACAAATTCAAACTGAAGAAGAAAAACACAAAAAAGAAAGATGGGAAGTCCATTGAACACTGGACTAGTTTTGGAAAGCCTACACTAAAATCACACGATGAGGCTTCAGCCATGTGCACCAAGAAGTCCGCCCTGCAGTACCCATGCATGATAATAGGCTGCGATGCAGTGGAGCGGGCTGAAAGAAGTATATTTAAGCATTACACCACTCATGGCCTCACAGAAAGATACATTGAAGACCACAGGAGCCAGTTCATTTTCTGCAAAAAGTACTCACGCGCCAGATTTAAAGATTCAAGCAAATCAGAGGGCGCGTCAACCTCATCTTCTGAGGAGACGGAGCCAGATGACGGCGAAAAGTCCAGTGACCAGAAAATAGATGAGCTGGTGGATCGAATAGGCCAAGAAGACAGCAAGCTGTCAAACGATGATAGTGCAGAATCTCAAGCTTCCACTGGGACAGAAGGAGGAACTAAAAGAGGCCGTCCCAAAAAGCCTGCACATCCTACACCAGCTTGTCCGGAAAGGATGCAGACCCTTAGGAATCGTTCGACTGTTAACAGTTCAAGAGAGAACTCAAATCCTGGTACTCCTACAGCCCAAGAACAACGTGACGACGGGGTTATGCCAGGGTCTTTCAAGCCTTTAGGGACTTGAAGACTCTTTCCTTAAGTTCTTGGAAACCTCAGAGTCAACCCACTCTTCCAAACGCAAACTAAATGAAAAATCTAGTGCTGAACTGCCGTCCAAAAGACAACAAACTCACAAACAGAAATCTGCAATGAAAGGTAAAATCGATGAATTCAGAGGCTGTGAAAAGCTAGTAGACTTCAGAAATCCCCTTAATCTCAAATCAGTGAGCAATGTAAAGATTGTCATGGATAAAACCTTTTCAGACGGTGCTGATCTTTTGCTAAAGCAGCTACAAGACATGAGGCCCATAGTTAAAATAAAAAAGTGGCTTTATAGCGGATCATAGCCCGAAATTATGTTTTCAACTCGATCTCACTCAGGATTTGAGAAGTTATGCTGCAGAATGGTTTGTTTGTAATGCATCAGATTTCCAACTGTTAACAGTAATGGTCACAGTTAACGAAGAAATGGCCTATTTTGTACTTAATGAAAAAATGTCTTGGATGATTTTAAGTATGTATGTTAGTTATAATAACCAGGTAATCTATAGGGCATAGATTTTAGAATCATGTTTGTATTTATGCTTAGTACTGAAGATGTTTTTTTTTTCTTATGCTAAATGGAGACTTTTAAAGAAAAACTATGTTTTTATATATCCCTATGGGATTTTAAATTCTGTTTGTATTTATTTCATCCTTTTTCAACACTAGTAGACCTATCTGTAATATTTACATGTCTTCCACAAAGTGTTCAATAAAATGTTACTGTTTCTTTTTATAAAATATTGTCTGCAGATCTTTTTTTGTGTTTTTTTTTCTTTCTGACACCTTACTTGTTTAAGTAGATTCATGCAAAGTTGTTCATATGGAAAACACAAATAATGGCCAGCATGTCATATCTCTAGTGGACCATTATTGAATGTCTGACAGAACATTACAGTGAGGTCACGGAAAATCTTTTCTTAGCACACAAATTACACATTTACTGGACCACCAGAAATCTATACAATAAAATGCTTGTAAGTCAAAAAGATGTCTGACATGGGTGAAGTTTTAGGGTTACCTTTGGACAAAAGTGTCAGCTAAATGAACTGTAATGTAATAAGAATAGACATACAACAGTATACAATATGCACAATGCTAACTAAATGTTATAAAGCGCTAAAGTCCTGGCCAGGTCCCTGTTTTTAGTAGACCTATGTAATAATGTTCATTAACACTTGACAGCTAAATATTAAACATTCCATATAAATAACAATACATACAAATCCAACTTAACATACTGTTATAAATGTTTAAAACTAATAATATTACTTACTTTTACTGTTACTTATACTACTATTGTATATTTATTATACTTTTATTAGTAGCATTAGGGAGCATCATCTCTGCATGCTTTTTCCTCTATGAATATGAATATTAAAGACTGCAACAGGAAAAGGGCTTGGCCCTGCAGAGGGCTTTTATCTACATCATCTACTACATCCATGGCAGAGAGGCCACAACAGGGAAACCAGTGGTGTTGCAAAGGGTCGGGGTTGTTCAAGATCAGCTGTTTCAAAACAAACTCACCGACATTAAAACTAGGGGGAGGAATAAACTTAGTTAAACTAAACTGAGGTTACAAACTTTAAGGTCATTTGTCATTTTGAAGTAGGTTATTACGTCAGCTTTAATAATTCCCGATAACGTAACACATTGAAGACAGTGGGTGTAACCATTTGTTAGCTGAACACAACCGTTTCCGTAAACGTCACTTTGGCGGGAAGTAGTAACTCGTTTGTTAAATACAGCACAAGCAGCATTTTAAAAAATGTGTTGACTTTTATCCAGACAGCAGCACAAGTCAGCTATATATGTAATTATAAAACAGCCGTTACGTGTCGCTAATGCTAAGATGTCTACTTCATCTGTATCCAAGGTAACGTAATATTCTGACGTTGTTACGTTGCATGGCTTCATGAACCTCATGAAACTAGCTTGGCAGTCATGGCAAAGTTTAGTTTCTTTGTTTATGTTCATAGTTAACTGCCACTGTTTATAACTTATGGCCGCTGATATTTCAGGGCTGCTTCGTTTTCAAGCCAAGTGCCAAGAAGAAAAAGACACTCAGTTTGGGTGAGTTATGTTAATTGTTGATAGTAGAGTATCCTCATTGTAGCTGTCTAACGTCACACTCACTTGATGCCATTTCTCCACAGAGGATCATTTCATCCATGGCTGTGAAGGTACTGAGAACAGTGAAATGCGATTCAAACTTTGTCAGGATCTATGGGACACAATTAAAACGGACACAGAGGTAAGAGCATTTAACGTGTTGCACATCCAACAGAACTTGCAATGAAAAGTTGGCATCCATTATTTGGTAAATGTATATACATTATAAGCATTACACTGAGCACATATGAGATGTTTTGGGTAGAGCTGCAACAATTAGTTGACTAATGGATTAGTCTACTGAATGAATAAAACTATTTTTCATAATTCAATCAATTTTTCCGATTAATCTAAATAATTGTTGGCCCAAAACAGTGTCGATGACATATCACCCCAATTGTACAACCTCAACTGTGCATTATTTTTGACCAAAACCCTCCTAAAGGAGATGGTTAACAAGGGCCTTAAAATATTAGCCCCAAACAGGGTCTTATAAAAAATATATGGATTTGGATTTGGTAAGAAAATAGCTATTTTTTTGCTGTAAGGTTTTACAGGATGAACTCAACAGGAACATCTTGGACAGCTTGCTGGACTTCACGAGGAAGTGCTCTTCCACTCGCCAACACAGTGACTGGGCATCACAGATGAGGGCCAGTGAGATTCCCACAGCGGCTCTTGTGCTCGGTATGTTGTTGACGAGTCAGGTAACATATGACATTTGCTGATTTGATTATTCATACGACAGGCAATTTAGAATATAATGGAAACAAATAATTTCCACTCTCTGTATCTATTGGTATTCCTTTTGAGGGGTTCTTCAGGCCCATCTAACATAGACATGTTTTTTTCTGCTTTCCTTTTCTTTTGATATCCTCCATATAGGTGTGAATGTCCCGGACCACGATATGACCTTCCAGGGTCTGTCTGAACTGCTCCAGCAGTCCGTCACTCCTCATGTGGCCTCAGTGCAGGCCAAAGAGTGCGGAGGTAAGAGACCCAGAAGATCGCTTTGCCTTTTGATTTGGAAGAAACTTATCTCTTTGTATCTTTTAGAATAGTAATGGTACTGATCTTTTATATTGTTTTTATCATTTCAGCATTGAAGCATTTGATGAAGAGGGTCCTGGAGAGATTAATGGGCGCTGTTGTGACTGTTGACGATGAGGAGGAAGAGGAGGAGGTTGAGCAGACCAGTGCTCAGCTCCACAATAGCGTGCACTGCTCCCTCAGTACACTCTGTGATTGGTACAATACAAAATCAAAGGTAGGACCATAAAGCATATCTAGTGTACATGATCTTACATTTGCAAATCTGTTTGATCACTTTTCCCTGTATTTCAGAAATCCTACACTGGTACTCCTGGAAAAAAGCGTAGCTCTCCTGTCAAAGACGATCCACAGCAGCCTCCCCTTGTAATTATTTTCAAAGATTTGGAGGCTTTCAACCCAAGAGTTCTTCAGGACTTCATACTCATCTGCAGGTGGGAAAGTTTGAGCTGCACAACTGAACTGTTTCCTCGTAATTTATTATTGCATCACCCGCCTCCTGTTTACGGTATTACAGTAAAACGATCATCATTTGTAAAAACAAGCCTGCTTTTGTATCCTCCTTCCTTTACACCTAAACTAGTGTTCTAGCAAGTGAACCACTGAAGAAAAAGTTCATCCATCACCTTGTTAAGAATACCTTGTCGTCTGTTGATACAGTTTGGATGTTAAAACGTGTTCTCTATTCCCCAGCCGGTACATTGAACGTCTTCCGCTGATGTTCATCTTTGGTATCGCCACATCACCCAGCACCATCCAACACATGCTGCCCCACTCGGTGTCCTCCCTGCTTTGCATCGAGCTCTTCCAGTCCCTCTCCTGTACACAGCATCTGGCCACAGTCATAGACAAGGTAGTTTTTCACTCTCACATACAGTACAGACAGAAAGAATACAAATAAAGGTATTCAGTAAATATGGTGGACAGTCATGATATGAGCTTCCAGAACTGAAAGCCTTTTTTGAATCTTCCATTCAACTTTGTACTATTGAAGAGTTCAAATCTGTCCTATGAGATACTCATGCAGGATATTTGAAATACTTGGTATTGCACAATTTTTAATCCTGAAGATTTAACAAGTTGTACTGTTTTTTTTTTTAATGTTTTGTCTTACTTCTACATTTTGGTAAATAAACTTGTGTGCAGGTGTTTTTTGCTTCTTTAACTTCATGAAACACAAAGTCTACATTTTTGCTGCTGTTCTGCATTATTGAGTTTTCATTAAGACAAATTCAACAGCCTTTTTATAGACTTGCGTTAAATTGAAATCTTGTTTGTATCATTGATGATGATCATCTCTTAATGTGACAGATTCGGCTACCCAGGTACATACAGGCGATGGACAACAATAACATGATCACTTGTACCATATAATATCCATAACAATGATTAACTTTGTGAAGCTTATACTCTTCATTTAGTTGAGGCTTTGTAAAGGAAGTATGGGTTCAACACTATTCTCATTTTTGGGATCGAAATTTGTAGTGTTTGTTCAAATTGAATTGCAATTTTGAATTAAATCCCAGAAAGATAATTGTATTTTTTTTGTCTACGTTTCCAGTTTATCCTGACAACGCACTTCCCCTTCAAGCTCAATGGTAAAGTGATGCAGGTGATGATCAGCATTTTCCTCTACCACGATTTCTCAGTGAGAAACTTCATCAAGGGTGTTCAGGTACAGCGTAGCTTTTATCTAATATGTATCTTATCGGTGTATCTTCCGTTCGTACCGGTTGTCTGTAACTCTAATTCAGATACGTGCATGTGGTAAACGGTCTTTCTGCTCTTTCTTGGTGCAGCTGGCCCTGCTGGAGCACTTTCACTCTCAGCCTCTCAGTGTGCTGTGCTGTAAGAATAAGGAGGCTCTGCTCAATGTGATGCAGCTTGGTCACCAAGACTTGGAGAGGATCAGGCAGCTGCCATCGTTCAAGAGGTACACACACACACACACACACACACACACACACACACACATATACACACGCAACATTTGGTTTTCATGTGTGCAATAACTTGTTAGTGGATTTAACAGACAAAACATTAAACTGTGTAAATGCATCATTTAGTTTGTCTGTAAGCACACAGGTAGCTTAAGTTTTTTTTTTATATATAAATGTGTTAGTAGCTTGTTATATGGTTTGGTTTACCTTTTTATTTTTTAATGTACAACTTATTTAAATCGAGTCTAACTTGTATGTTTTCCCCAGGTATATAGAGAAGCAGGAACCTCAGGAACAAGTGAATCTGTCAACAGATGATGCTCATATAAAGGTACATTCTTTGTTTTTATCTCTGCACCTGAGGCATTACCTACTAATGTACGCACATACCAGGACAGAATCTAATGCGTTTGTGTTTTTTTAGGAGGTTTGTCAGAGGCTAATAAAAGACCTCCACAAATATCACAAAAACTATTATCCCATCTTGAGATGTCTCCACACTCTGACCTCCTCTTTGCCTCGATACCCTCTCGGAAAACAGGCAAGAAATGACTGCTTTATAATTGAACAGAACAAAACTTCCTCGTTGTGTTGAGGTAACGGTGTCCGCTCTTTTCAAACTGGCACAGTAACACTGAATTATCTGTGTGTTACAGATTAGAGAGCTCCATTTAATCTGCCTGGAGAAGAACGTATGGGAGAATGAAGAATACCAGTCAGCCATGAGGCTGCTGAAGTAAGTTTGGATATTTAACCTGTATGTCAACCACAAGGACCAACACAAGGTCTTCATTGTAAGCTGTAGGCACTTTGATCCAAGTCCTCCAGTTTGGATGTGTTGTCATAACCATTTGTAGTGTGTGTGTGTGTGTGTGTGTGTGTGTGTGTGTGTGTGTGTGTGTGTGTGTGTGTGTGTGTGTGTGTGTGTGTGTGTGTGTGTGTTCCTTTCTAGCCAACTTTCTTTACACATTTCTTTCACTAGATGGCAACATATTCAATGATATTTGGATGATTACTGCTCCTCCTGGTGGTCAATTAGCCATTTATATACAGTACAACAGGACTGAGCCTTTTGTTGTCTGACACAGGCTTTTTAATGTAGAAGCATTTCTTGTAAACCTGCTAACCCTAACCCTCCAGGATGCTGGCCAAAGATGAGCTGATCACTTTGCTACAGAAGTGTGTGGAGATTCTGCAGCTCGCCAAGTCCAAGAATATGACGAGCGCTCTCGTCCAGCTGGAAGATGTGCTCGCCAAATTTAAGCAGTTGGACGGTAAGTAGTAAAAATGAAGTAGAGCATCCACATGACTTTATTCTTTTTTTTTTTTTTTTTAATAGATACTTACTTTCCCCTCATAGTGTCTTTTCTGAAATAATAATAACTGTAGGGTGTGAATATGCAACACTATTTGAAAGACTTGTCTTGTTCTTCACAGTAGTAGCTGCAGAACCTCCCCCCAGTGTGGAAGACTGTATCACCTCTCCAGTGAAAAATCTTCAAAAGAAAACCGATCTGTTCCAGCTGCAGAAGGTTTTTATGGTTTTATGAAGAATGTTATCTTCACCGCATTTCTGTAAAAGAGATTCTCCACCTTGCTGATGTGTTTGATCCATAAATTGTCTGGTTATTGTCACGTATTGTAGGCGCTGCTGGAGATGAACGAGTCTCGGAGGTCCAAGAAACTGAGTCCGTTTGAGATTCTGCGAAATGAAGCTATTGAGTTTATCGACGGCTTAGTGAAGTAAGACGTGTTACCTTCTCGCGCTGCTGAAAATTTAACAATTTTTTTTATATCGCATAAATAGGTAGAAACGTCTTCTTTGACTAACTTCTCTCTCCCACCCAGGAGTCACCTGTCTCCCCCTGAGTCTCAGACACTGAATGAGGTTTGCTACTACACTTCTTCTGCCACTGTGAGACGCCACCTGAACGCAACACCTCGCACCTCCATTCAGACCGCACTCAACAGCCCTTACTATTATCTTCAGGTACATCTTAATCTCGTCATCTGTGTAACTATCTTAACATGAAAGTACTCGTGCCTTCATTGGAGCCTCTTGGCTTTTCTTTCAGAATGACCGCCTGAAGACTGAGGATGGGACTGTCTCTAATGCAGCTCCTGATATCTGCATCGTGTACAAACTCCACCTGGAGTGCGGCAGGCTGATAAACCTCTTCGACTGGCTGGAAGTGAGTTTACATACGGAATAGTTTGGCTAATAATTCAACTACATCGTCAACCAATGTCTTTTAAGGAAAAAGTTCAAATGATGCTTATACAAAATATAAATCCAAACAATAACGGCACCTTTGCCCTACAAACTTAGGAAGTTTGTTTTTCAGCCTCTATTGATCCTGAGGATCAATGTGTCACGGTATTGATCTGAAAATCAAATATCTCACTGGATACGTACCTGGATGTAGACTGTGTTGTTTTGTTTTCAGGCCTATGCCACTGTGGTTTCTGCTGCTGAGGGCAACAATCCAGATTTTGACAATTTCGGGAAAGTGGATGATGTCAAACAGTATCCTTCCGTAACTTTTTCTACCAACATGTTTATCCCTCATCATGCTATCCCACTATTATTATACTTGCGGTGAATTTGACAAAAAAATAACAAGTTAGTTCTTTCGATAAGTTTCTTGACTGATGATTTATTGTATGTGATTTTTACTTTTGTCCAGAGTACAATCCACAATTGAGAAATGTTGTTCCTCAGCTTGTTCTCTTCTAGCGCTCGTTTCATCAGAGCTGTGTCCGAGCTCGAATTTCTGGGCTTCATTAAGTCCACCAGGCAGAAGACTGACCACGTGGCTCGGATCACCTGGGGAGGCTGCTGACCCAACTCTCAAAAAGAAACCACATGCACACTTCTGTACATGTGTGGCTGCAGTCTCCCTTTATTTAAGATCTTATCAAACTTGACTTGGATTTATATTTTGTACTGCATTTTTCCCTCCAATAAAATATATGCCAGTAGTTTTCTGATAACCATGGTGCCATACATGCTTATTTATAGCAGTGGATTAAGCTAAATGTAACTATCTGGAGATGTTGAAATCATATCAGCTGCTGGATGTTCCACAAAATGTAGTTTTTAGTATCAGTGATAGTCTTGAAACTTAACTTGGTGTGGTTGAGCCAATATGTTGCTATAATGAAGGCATAGGATAGTTAGACAAGCCAATGGTCAAGACTTCTTTTTCATAAAATGTGATAAACACAATTTTAAGGGATAGACACTTTGGAGGATTCATAGTTGACAGGGTTTGGAGCAATCCTTCACTAAGGATTGTCTTTAGGAAAAACTTCTGACAATTGAGAAAATCCAGATTTCTTCTTGTAATACTTCACTTGAGTCAATATTTATATTTAAAAAGCTAAAGATATCAATCAAAACGTATAACATGTACCAAAACAATTCAACTCTTAAAAGTTTTTTTTATTGTTTTTTCCATGGAGTACATTGGTTTCAAAGTGATACCATCAAAATAAATAAAAACACTGGTAGGGAGAACAAAAACAAAAAACAATCGAATTAGCCCACTTTATGCTCAATTTAAAAAGCAATGAACAGAGGACAAACCGCAAACATATTGACTCTGTTCTGCTGTGTTTCTTCCACTTCCTCTCAGATTGACCAGCAAACCTTAAGTAAAACTCTTGCACTGCTTTATCATATTTACATGTAACAAACAGAAAAACAAGTGACATAGCCTGGAATGCTGGGAATCATTACAAAAGTGAGATAACTGTAGATACACGTACAGCAGGAGGAACATAGGCCACTGGTAGAGATAGGGTCCATTAATTTACATAAGGAAGCACCTAGTTGCTAGCAACAGAGTGGTAACAACTGACAACAGCTTCATATAAACCTTTGCCCAAAGACAGAAATATGGCACAGTAAGAAAAGTTTCATTTAAACTAGCTAAACTGAATCTCTTACAATGATGAGCTTTTTTTTCTTCTTCTTGAGATATCACATGATAGCTTGCAGCAAGAGAAGGCCGTCTTGCAAAGATTTCTGGGCCACACTCAGGAAACATCTGGAGATTAAATAAAATACAGAAACCAGACTTGTTACTTTAAACAAAAACAAAAAAAAACGGTGGAGCTCAAACCAAGATCCAACACATTCTCACATACAGTATTGCCAGTGAGACAGGTATGTGGAAATAATTTAAGATGAAATGAAATAACTCACAGCTTGCAGGTTGCTCCCCGAATCGTCGCATTAACTGATCATGTGTGAACTTCACAAAGGTGTCATATTGTTCTGAAATGTACAGGACAGGAAAATAGGATTACTATTGTACAACTGAATGTGAAGCCTTATGTGCATTATTGTAATTTCCCCAGAGACTTGTCTTTTACCTATGGTACAGATCACACACACTTGTTGCAAATAGTACTCATTTTATTTACTGTGGTCCAGAATAAATACATTCCCATATTCAAATCTGGCTTTGTGAAGTAAAAAAACCAAAAAAACATTTGCCTGTTACAGCGTCACAATTTTGAGGATTTGTTTACTTGGTTCACTTTATACGCAGTGAATTTAATAACTCTTAGTTTTGACAGCTGGACAGACAATTAAAGAACTTTAAAACGTGACGGATGGTTCTGGTAATTTAGGCAATTATAATTTGACAGATTAAATTATTAATGTAATATATATTTTATAATGATAAACATCATACGTATAATAGTGCTGCAAAGATAAGTCTATTGATCAATTGACCAACAAAAACGTTGCTCATCAACTTCCAGCAGAAATGCCACACAGTTGCTAGTTTCCACTTTGCAAATGTGAATTTAGATATTTAGATTGAATTTAGATACCTTTAAGTTTTGGAATGTTGATTTATTCGTGTTGTCCAGAGTCATAATTTGCTCAATATGTACAAACCTGCCAGTTTTGAAGTCATGGTCTCCTCATACTCCTCCCGCACCTTCTCTTCCTTTTCTTTAAGCAGGCGTTCACAGATCATTCCAACTTGTCTGAGGGTGAATAATGGCTGTTCTTTTCTAGTAGGTGAAATGCCTCCAGAGGACGTCCCTGTACAAATCAAATAAAAAACCTATCAATCAGGGCATATGTTGTATTTCTGTCTTGGTACATGTCTCAGCAATTCTGGAGCAGTCTCTCCTGTCAGCAGTGTGCTACTCAACCAACCTGACATGCTGGAAACATTCATGGTAGACGACTGGGATGGGGACTCTGGAGAATAGCAGCACTCTGACTGTTGGTAGACTCCATCTAGATGCTTCCTCTTTTGAATGCGTTTGTACTCCTGCTTGATGCTGTTGAGGATTTGTTCTAGTGGGACAAAAGAAAGTAAAAAAAAGACGGAGAGGGGTCTTTTAGTGAAGACAAAACAGCTGTCATGCTAAGAGTCCACAACTTAACTTTAACATTGATAAGCATATTTGTTTTCTGGTTCATTCTAGTGCAGTTCAACGTGTTGCTAATGACTCTCAAGCCCCTGGCCGGTCACCAAGCAGGCCAACTTGGCCAACATTAGTAACATTACCTGCACTAAGCCTTGAAGACGATTCGCCGAAAGGCGATGGCTCCATTCTAAGATACTTCCTAGGGGATGAGGACGATGGGGACACAGGGATACATCTTCGTCTTTTAGGAGATGTAGGACTCATCAGAGGATCGAAATCCATGGTCCTCTTCAGGGTGGCTCCACACGCCATGACTTCAGTTTGTTAAAAGGGGGTGCAAAATACCGAAACAGGACAATAATGAAGTGATAACATCAGTTATTTCAGATAACTGCCAACCATGACTATTGTTTAACACAACTTGCAAATAACAATGTGAATTGTCTGCTAAAACCGGTTTCCTTCGCTTAGGAATACATGCTAAACATACTGCGCGGCTTTAAATATTGGCTAGCAAGCTAACGCTAGCTGTGCTTGCTAGCCAATAATCAAAAAGAAAACAAAGCTAACGTTAGCTTTGGCTATCATTCGTAGAACATTGCGCTCTGGTGTACATTTGAATAAAACCGTTTGTTACCTTTAGGGGTAAAAGTCGGTCTGTCCAACTGCAATCAACAACTCGTGTTGTTCTAAAAGTTGTTTCCCAAAAGTTGAGGTGACGATCAGCCGGCTGCGGGCCAACTGTCTGCTGTTAGACAGGGGAGCTAGCTAACGCAACTTAGCTGCTTGTTTTTTTGATATGAGGCTGTCGGCTTCTCCGGTTCGTGACGTCACGTGCGAACTGCGCTACAATGCATTCTGGGTCATGTAGTGGAAGAGTAAAAGATGAGAAATGAAAAGTTGATGTTATCCTAAGTATAGCTTACAACTTGCGAAATTCACGTTTTGAAATTAATTTGGTTACATTATTCCCTTATCGTACCATTCGATGAACAACAACTCCGTTCATCAGTATGATCAGTACATGGGAAATAATAGACAATAGGTGGCTGGTGTCTCTTGTATCTCCACAGGAGGGCAGTGTTACACAAACAAACACAGAGCAGTAGGCTAAGACCATAGACTGTATTTAAGGCTAAGACTTAAAAGTATGCCTACTTCTGAGTAGCTTTTCTTAAGTTTCTACTTTCTTGTTGTGAGAAATATTTTCATCTCTTAAGGCCCAAAAAGGTCCTTAAGTTAAATAATTGTACAAAACAGGGTTGAACTGCACATTATTCACGTCCACAGTAAGACTATAGCCTGTGTCGAGGGATCACAAGTTCATGTAGAAATAGTTTGGGGGTTCACAAGTAATTGCCATTACTTGTAGTTATATCTACACTATATATTTTGCCTACTGTGACTGCTGCACATGCATAATGTATCCCAACAGTGTAATATGAATAGATGATAGATAGATACTTTATTTGCTACTATATGCTACTGTTAATACTGTTCATACTGTATATATCTTAGCATATTCATATCTAGCCCTTACTGTTTATTCTATTTATACAGCACCACTACACATTTGTACATTACTCTGCATTTTACTGCTTTTTTTCATTTCTGGTTAGATGCTAAACCACACTTATTCTTTTCTCAGTATCACTCAATACAATTTAATCAACTTTATTCTAATTTAATCTAATTTAATCTAATCAAATAAGTCAAAAAGGTATGCCCCACATCTTTAAACACACACTTACACCATTAGCAGCAGGTGCAGATGTGATGGTTTGCTGAGATTTCATTGTTTTATTGTGAAAAAGACACCAGGTATGTTGACAAAATTATGATAAAAATAGACAAATGTCATATATTTATTGAACTCATGTCCTTGCGTATACACAGTTATGAGACACAATTGTACAATGGATGCCTCACACAAATACCAGTGTAGCTTCTCACAAACTGCTGTAATTGTTTCATAAACACATGTGTTATAAGCAACAATGTAACATTCCCAAATCACGACAGACTAAAGTTTTGATTTGATCAAAAAGCCGTTCATATTTCAAAGTACGACTCACCATTTTACTTTGCAAAGTACAAGTAAAAAAAATACAATAAATAAAGTAAAACAACATTAGAATGCCAAACTGTACAATATCATGGTCTTACAAAATCATCAACAGCTGATTTCAAATCACTAATAGGATGCTAATTTTACTTACAAGCAGTGTGCTGTCATTCAAAACTGACATGTTGCATGAAGGTAGACACAGTTTCACCTTGCATCATTGCCACAATAGTGCTATGAAGTAGGGTGAAAAAGAAAGAACAAAAGAGAACTCCATACTTGTCTACCTTAAAGCTGAAATCTGTAACTTTATGCACATTCAAACTACAGCAAAGGTGACAGAGCAGAGTGTTGTAACGGTTGTTGCAGAAAAAAAAGTTTTCGTAAATACAACTATATTGTTTACTGAATGAAATGAGATAAAATTGGCATTGTCATTTAGACTTGTGCAACTTAACAAACCATTTCTCAATAACAGATAATGCACAGTTCTTAAGAGTATAATCACACTCCACCATACAGTTGGATAATATATAAATATTACTCATTTCAGCTTTAAAACAAAAGCAACAGAAACTTGTTCTTTAGTTTTGTATCTAAGTCTTTTATTTGGCACATTTCACAGTAACAGAGCAGTTCACTAGGAGGGTCGGGGCTATTCTACAATAACTTCACAGTTGTACCAGAGCAGGGCAGCTTGTCTTTTACACTGGCTCTGCTGTAGAAGACTCAGTCACTCCAGAAACAGTAACCTGGGCTACTTTTACTCGAGTCTTTCCACAGTCGGCTCCATATTTCCCCGCCCTGCCTGCTGCTGTGCCTCTTACACTCCTGCTGTTCCAGTCACTCTCAGCGCTGTTGTCCAGAGGCTGCGTTGCTACCCGGCACATATGGCAGATGTTGAGGAAAGCCCTGCGCAGGTCCTTGCTCCTCATGGCGTAGATCACAGGATTCACGGTTGAGTTGAGCAGGGTGAGCATGCTGCAAAATGCAAACACAGTCTTGATGAAGTCGTTCACCTTCCCAAAGAGGTCGTAAACCATGATGGCTAGAAGTGGGCCCCAGCAGATGATGAGGGCCACCAGGATCAGAACCAGGGTTTTAGCCAGGCGGAGATCCATCCGTGCCTGCTCGGGCCTCACCGTCTGCACTTTAGTCCCCTCTGCAGTGTAGACAATCACACTCCTCTGGGAGCTGCGGCTCAGCATGCGGACAGCATGGTGGTGGGACTTCCAGAGGATGAACATGTAGGCGTAGATGATGAACAGGACCAAGATAATTGTCATCCCGATCCAGAACATAAGGTACTTCTGGTCGATTAGAGGGAAAATGTCCGAGCAGACAGAGTTGAGACGCTTGCAGTTCCACCCCAGCAGCGGCAGCAGTGAGAAGACAATGGAGATGGTCCACATCACACTGAAGGCAATGACTGCTTTAGTCTTTGTGACGATGCGTTTGTACGCCATGGGCCTGTGGATGGAGATGTAGCGGTCTATGGCAGTGAGAAACAGACTGCCCACAGAGGCGGTGAAGGAGGCGATGACCCCGGCCAGCTTGAAGAGGAAAATATTGGGGCTGTCCTTCCTGTGGAGGACGTGGAAATCCAGGAAGCTATAGACAAAAATTATGCTGCCTATCAGATCAGCCACAGCTAGGCTGCCTATGAAGTGGTAGGAAGGCCGAGACCGAAGCGTCTGGGAGTGTAGGATCACACACAGCACCATGAGGTTCTCCAGCACAGTAAATGTACCCAGGGTGAGTGCCAGGATGGCGACTGCGAGCTGCTGACCGGGAGTCAGAATCATAAAACACTCCATGTTGTCCACAAAGTCCTCCCCACACTGTACCGCCCCTCCGCTGTCCACAGAGGTGCCATTACTCAGCAGAAAGTCTGACACATTTGTGGGGAAAATGGGAGCAAGGCCGCTGTAAATGACCTCTTTATTTCCAGGAAATGAGTTGCTAATCGAGGCGGAGTGAGGCTTCTCAAAGTGGAATCGGTTCTTGATTAGAGTCGAGTCAATGGAGGTGTCATCGTAGCTGGCGTCGTTGGAGCCGAGATACTGGACACCTGCTGTTAATGTACTCATTGTGGTGCCTGCTATCCTGTGCAAAGCCAACTTCATGGCTGAGTTGTGGATGTAGAGATGCTTAATGGAGAGGAGTGTGGTGTAACAGCTTTATATCCATGCAAAAGGACATCTATGAAAAAAAAAGGAGATTTTTTTCCATGAAGAACGCAATCATTTCTTTAAAAATTAATAAATATATCTTATTAGATTCAATTCTTAAAACATTTGAATACACAGAGAACCATCAATGATTAATATAGTGGGAAAAGGAATTTGTTTCGACATCACCTTGGCCAATAATAAATATTTCAATTCTTATTTCTGTATGCAGCACTTAAATTGGTTTGGCTTATTTGAAGCTAATGTACTTGCAAGATTCTTACTGTACGGAGTTGTATCCTCATGATTGCTTGCATTTATTGTAAATCGCTTTGGACAAAAGAGACAGCTAAATGTAATGTAATGTAATGAGATATTGGGTATCAGCCAGCTGACTCCAGAGCAGATGCATCCCAGACAATAGTGGGAAACTGAACAGTTGATGACAAACCTGTGCAGCCTCAGGGGAAATCATTGCATTAAGTATGTAGGACAGTCAGGCTTTCTTATTCATTAAAGCAGGTCATTAAGCATTAAGTCCGTTTCTTTTTTCTCTCTCTCTCTCAATAATTATGGGATTAATTAGGCATCTAGGGAGAAACAAGATCAAGACTGCACATATCTGTCCAATGATCCGTTTACATTTTGATGCCAGTAATGATGATATTAATTATTAACAATTAAGTTTCAATTAAGGTTTTTTAATAAGACATATGTCAACAGCAGAAACAGTGTTGGCTAACAATTAAACATGACTCGGCCGTTGCGCATGAAATACGTTATAAGATTCTTTTTTGTTTTATGTTGTGTCTAAAAACAGCTTGGATCAAAGCTTTGCTAATATCTTGGGGGAATAATACTAATAAGAACAAACTAAGCACGTTTGAAGAAATTTAAAATAACACAGAAAATAAAACTATCACGATCAAATAAAGAAAGAACACCAAGAAAAGAAAAACGAAATAAAAAAAACGTACCTTGATTTTCTCAGCACAAACATCTTGCCTCGATCAATAAGGCAAACAAAAAAAAAAAAAACTAAACTAAACTGGGAGTAAACCAGTCGCTTGTCTTCGCTCTCTTCACCAACAGTGGCAGCAACTCCACAAAGAACTGAGAGCCAGTGTGAAACTACAAATGTTGTTGTTTTGATTATATGCCGGAGGGAATTATCGTGGGTTGCCTCCCCAGATACTGTCAATGTCAAATACAGTGAAGCCGGACGGGCAGTCAGCCGGTGGAGAGAGTCAGTGTGTGCTGTGGGAGCGGGCGGTGTTAAGGCTCCTTTTTGTGCGCCTGCTGGTCACGTGCTCCGAGGTGTTTGAGCGCAGTAGGAAGTTCATCTCTGAGCATCATCCACACCTATTTATACAAGAGTAAAACAGCTGCTGCAGGCAACACATGAAACACAGCATTCAACCGATGTGTTTCATTGTTCAGTGTCCCAATAATAAAAATATCAACTATGTTTTCTGGCTCGTTTTCTGACCTGATTATATGTGGAAAAGTATTGATGGTAACCAATCAGTTGCAACAATTATCATTATGCTTGCATGAAGACACATATATTATGACATTCACAGTCAAATAAATGTACAGTATTCAATCCCACACAGAAACATGATTAATGTTTTGGGTCAATAAGATGTGAGTTTCATCTAATTTATTTATTTATAAGGACATCACACATGAATCAACATTTCTGTAAATGTGCCAGTGTTAGCCAGCTGGTTAGTTTTCAACTGCATTTTGGTGAGATGTTTTAAAAACAGATTAAGAAATGCAGTTAAATTCTCTGTTAGATCTTGTATGAACAAATAACAGAAATACAAACTAATTTATTTGGGGTGTTGGGGAGGCAGGGCCGTGAAATAATGCATAATTCTTTCTTATAAAATTAGAAAGGAAAAAGTACTTTAATGCAAATATGATACAAAAGTGTTTTTTTTAGCTGTAAAATGAAAAATCACTAATCTTGCAATAAATTCAGATTATTGATATTATACAAATATCCCCTTTTGAAAAGTGGTGGAAACTAACTAAGTACATTTACTGTAACCTTTAAGGTATTTTGCTATATTTTCATTTGATGCAACTTTATTCTACTCCACTACATCTACGTGACAGCTATAGTTACTAGTTACATCACACATCAATCATTTACATACAAATTATATCATTAAGTAGTTTAAAATAACTTGACAACATTAACATGCTGCTTAAATGTTAATACATCAGTAATAATACACCAGTAATATGAAACATACAATATCACTCTGGAAAGAGTCATTCTGTAAAATACTTTTACTTGATACTTAAAGTACATTTTGTTGCTGATACTTTTACATGCAGCACTTTTACTTGTAACACACGCTTGTTTTAATATAGTAAACAATGTGAACACTTCTTCCATTAATGCTTTTGCAATAGGAACTCTCATGCTGATAGTAAAATTAAAAATAGGCAGCATACAGTGTAATTCTTCAGCAATTTCAAAGCCACAGCCGGTAAAAGTCCATCTGAATGTATTTATTTACTGCAGTTAGGGGTCACATGCACACACTATTAGGAGTCCTTTTCCTGTTCTGTGCAGCTGTGCAATTATTTCCACTATGCACTCCCAGCAGAGCTATCTCCCAAATTACATGTATCTTGTTGTAGAAAATGCATGACATTTGGCGATGCAACATCATGGGAAAACAATGAAAGACTGTGCACATGATGCCAGTGCTTCCAGTTTTGGCAGAACAGAAGAGGCTGAGGAGTCATCCAACTAATTACTGAACACTTGTTATGCTGCGTTTGAAACCGATTCAAGCGGCTATTGATCACTTGTGGCAGAACAGTATATCCAATATGAAGATAGTTTCACACACAGACGGTGTAAATGAAACATCTTGTTAATGGCTGCTGATTGTGAAATTTAATTTAGATATCTGTAAAGAAACTTCTGTTTCATTGCTCATTGGAGTTGTCCATTTGTTCAGGATAAAGTTGTATGTGGTTTGGCTTCAAAGCAGCATCTATTATCTCACAAAGCAGGGGGGAGGGTATTGCAAATCCACATCCATCATAATAATTATCATCAATATTTCAGTGTCACCAAAGCGTCAGTGAGCGAGGGAGTGATTTCAAAGACAAAGCTCTCTGCCATGACAAAAGGCTTCAGTGGGACTGTAACAGTGATTTATAGAAGTTCAATTTTCCTAAATCCCCTTTCAGTGTGTGGGCCGTGCAGTTATGGGAGGCTGCTGCTATTGTTTCACGTCCATCTTTCTTTGGTGGTGAATATTGCAAGTGATTTACAGCGATTGGTTTTTCTGCGGTATTCACAAAAAGCCCCATAATGCATCTCATTTACTATTGATTCTTCTCCATTTACAGTCCGTTGATATGTGAGTGGCTGCCTTCATTATGAAATCATTACCTTCTGTCCACACAGTCAGACAATCAGAGTACATTTCTATCAGATTTTCTTTAAGCTACAGCACAAGACCATCCTGAGGGACAAGTTATTTATTTTGTGATATCAGAGAGCGAGAAGCATTTTACACACACAGCATGTTACCAGACCAGACTCTAAAGCAGGCTGTCTCTGATGTGTTTGTGTCGAAGGGCTGGAAGATGGGAGGGAGGGAGGGAGGACGAGTGAGGAGGAAAATATGCAAAAATAGAGAAGGGGAGGAGGTTGTGGCTGAACACTGACAGCTCTTAACTGTTTCCTAATCTGCCACTTCTATATTATGTTCCTCCCCAGCTGGAGGCACTTCATACTTTAGACAGCAGAATGAAACGGAGATCAATTCAAACCGTTTTAGCAAATAGAAAAAGACTCAAATATAATATATATATATATCATCAGCTGTCCTCATTAATCATTTCCTAAATCAACGATAGCCTACGTATCAATTTGGCTTCATTAGGCAAATGAAAGGTGTTTGTTTAATTGAGCAAAGACTCCCCCACCCATGAAATAAACAGGGTGTTAGTAAAGTGCATTATTTATCATCATGTTTTCTGTCCTTCATCAGATTTTCAGGACAGACCTTCCTCGCAGGGAATATTTACTCAGTCTGTGTTTTTATATATAATAAACACAGACTAAGTAAATATAAATTACCAATGTAATTCAAAGCACTTCTTTTATTTCTGATAAACAATCTGACTGAAGTTGATCAGCTGCAATGCATAAATGTCCGTTGCAGAAGTGACAGACTAACAGCGTTATGGTCAGTGGGTAGAATCTCCTTCATGCACCATTAAGTCATATAAGACCTTTTGTTTTATCTCAGCAGAACACAGTGGTAATCACAAAGATTTAGCAGGTGGTTCAGTGAGTGCTCACTTGCGTAAACACTATGCAAATGAACGCTACAGGCACAGATGAATTACTCAGGCAGCAGAGCTTCAAATCACAGCTCGGATGATTTGTTTCTCTCAGTGTTGTTTCTCATGATTTTCAGAAGGAAGAGTGATTCGCTACCTAGTAGACCAGAGTAACCCACAACCCAGAACAGAAAGAGCATGATCTGGAAACGTCACGCAGTGCCATTGGCTGATTCAGAGCCAAAGAATAATTCATTTCCCCTACACCCAGCTGCAGAGCTGCAGAGACTGACGAGGACCCCAAATGGACCTGACTGCAATGAGACCAACAGTCACCTGTAATCACATGGCCCTTATCTGTCAGCAGGAAGAGAAATTGAATTTATTTTTAGCCGTTCACCTCCTCGTTCTTACTTTGTGATAACATTCAGTGTTTGCAGCGCTTTAACACAAGCAGTGCAATAACTGATCCTTTGGACGCTTGGTGGCAAGCCGTAAACACAACACAGGCATTTTTATTACGTTTTGAGAAGATGTTTTGACATCCAGCAGATAAGGATACATACACTTTCATTTGGAGTCATGTTTATGACCTTTTTAAGTCCAACATTCACTCTCCTTTTAGCTCTAAGGTCCCCACAACATCCTGAGAGAAATATGTGGCTCTTCACCTGCTGAATGCTCCACTATGTTCACCAGCTTGTCTCTAACTTTGGCTGCCATTTGTTGCTGGGCAGGTTTTTACAGATTTTTCACTGAAAACAGCTGCCGGCTGCAGCCCGAACATAACGGCATGAGGGCGGTGTAAGGTGAACCAATACAGTAAAGTTCCAAAACCCATAAGTATGAGCTGAAAGATGCTAAAACACTATTGTCATGTGGTCAAATTTAATTTATAAAATATTGATTATCGCTGCTTTAAATCATTACTACATAAAGTATTTAAAATGCAACTATATGGAGAAATACAGTAACAATACTTTATTCACATAATACTGAATGAGGAAGGTTAAAGGGACATTAGTACTAAACATTACTAGCATCCAGCATCAATATAAATAAACACAACTAATAAATTACAAGATTTATTCTACAAAAATGGAAAACATATGTGTTTCAGACTTATAAACTACACTATGGGAAGATATTTTAAGAAGGTGAAACTTCCTCTGAAGCCGATCTATGTGGCAACGCTCATATTTTGCTTCATATTCAGGTATCACAGTTTGAGCCTGATTCCAATCCAGCACATCCATGAAAACATTTCATACCTACCACCTATACTTATCCATTCTCATTCTGCTCGCTCTATGTCGTTTATTCTCCCATTACTGGTAAATGCATCCAGCAAAGAATTTCAGAGTGCGGTCACATCCCAGGGGAAGTTCTTTCATCACAGCGATATTTTGTCAGCTTTTAGCTTCATCACAAGATGAAGAGGCGCCACCACAAATGAGCTGACATTATAGAACAAAGACTTTAAAATTGGTTTGAGATTTGCTGTCGTGTGTGTGTCTTGGTCAGTGCAGTGAGTCATAACACAAGAACATACATTGCATTTTTTTTAAATCTTGCTCACTGCTTTTACTGCAGGGAAGAATTTACATGCAAGGTACATGTTTGTCACATAAAAGGTTGCAAAAAATATGCCTCTGTTCTGGTGCATTTGCTTCCATATTGCAGGCAAAGCGATATATTTCAAGCCTAAGAGTACACAGTGTCCATCAGTCTAAATGTATTTGTGGTAAGCAGTAAAGAGCAGTTTGACTTGGTTGGTCTTAGTTGATGTTGGCAAGTGTTTTGCATTCAATTGCACATGAAGCATTAGTGTTGACTGTTGGTCAGATGTGGGTTGTGTGTGAACTCATCAGCGTTAAGAGAACAAAATTTGACTCATGAAAGGAAAAAAAAGCTCCATCTGATGCTGATAAAAGTTTTTCTTCTGTCCTTTTCATATTTGTCATTCTCCCTTGAACCTTCTAATAATGTCTTCCCACTTTCATGTATAAAAGCGTGTCTGGCAAATAGATAAATTTAGATTTCTTATGCACTCAATTATGTGAAAACACTTTGATCTAACAGTGTTATTCAAGCACAGTCCTCATGGCAATACAGCAAAGCCACAGGAGGTTGAACAAAGTCCCAGGATCAGGATGGCAATGTCACATATACTGTATGCCAAGACCTTCTTCATAAAAGGCTGAGGTCAGAGATGAACATTAGCAGCAGGTGACATTTCAACTCCCGAAGACATTCAGCTGCTGTGACACTGCATGCTGTGAAGTCTTGAGCAAGTCAAATACACCCATGTCAGGAAAGTCTCCGGTGCGCCATGTTGTGCCTGAGGTTATTGCACGGGTAAAGCTTTCACATGCAAACGGCACGATGGTTACTTGTGTATTATTGTCATGTTCGCACATCCTGGTGCATTGCAGGGTCAACAGTTGGAGATTTGCTGATAATCACCAAATCATGATATGTGTTCATCACGAAAGTGTCTGTAAAGGAGCCGGTTTTGAAAAGTAATAGCACATGAAGACAGATTGGATTATAATCCTTGTCAGGTAGAGAGCTCATATCTACCCCTCCCATAGCGATCACAGCCATCTGGACTGGAAAATAGATTGATGGCTACAGAGCATAAACAACTCTGCTGGCAGCAAGCCACCAGCCAGCATGCTGAACTTGGCGATCAGAGACGATTGCTTCACTTTATACCTATAACTCCCCACTTCTTATCACTTCACAGCTTGTGGCCTAATTGACTTCAGGCTCACACGTATGTGGGATGAACTTCGTATCATCTGTGGATATTACTCACTCAGGCAGTATCGCAGAACAAGTATCAGTGTTGAATATAAAGTGAAGAAACTCTTGTACATGTTTTAGAAGTCCTTTTTTATTTTTTATTGACCTTTTCACTATTCTCCTTTAGCTCTAAGGTATAATTTTGTCTGAGGTGACTTTTGCCAAATGGAATCAATATTATTCAGGCTACTTAACTACTTATTACCTTATTCTTTTTCCCTTCACTGATTTGTTTGTTGCTTTTTGTATGTATTCCTCATCCAACCCTCAAGTAATAACAGTGAAGCCCTGCGGAAAATTAACATTCTGTGTCTAGACAAGAACAATTATCAATCTTATTTCTGATACGCTACAAACTGAGATGATTTTAAAAGCTGCACCGTGTCTTTGTAAGCATTTTAAGTGCATCACCATGGAGACACTGCTGCGCCTCAACTGCACAAGGTCACCTGGCTCGTACCATTGTGTGTGTGTGTGTGTGTGTGTGTGTGTGTGTGTGTGTGTGTGTGTGTGTGTGTGTGTGTGTGTGTGTTGAACTGTGCAGAGACTCTGAGACAGCACAAAAGAAGTAAACCACATTTGGTTTGATGACAGCGTATTTAAAAGGCAGTGAATGAATGTGTTGTGTTTGGGTTCTGTTATTATTTGGGTGTATCAACACTTTGTTGTGATTCTTCAGGTTAGATTGCTTTTTTTGTGCTTATTGGTGTTGTGTACAAGTACATTTTCTAGGGATACATGAGAATATCGGATCAAAATATTATGTTTGCTATTGTATCGGTCTGTGTGTCTACATTAAAAAGGGTCGCTACTCAAGGTCATGGTGACTCACTACTTTAAAAACGCACAGAACATAACACAATACCTCAGTATGAAAACTGTTAAAGATATCTATATATAAAACATGTAGAGCAGTGGTTAGCATTCATATTGTTCTCCATTTCAGAGGACATTTACACTTAAAAGATAATGCGGGTTATAATCTACATTTGTTATTGTCAACAAATCCCACGACACCCCCCCCCCCCCCCCCACAATGCATTCAACCTTCTCTAGTACTCTCCAGTTTATCTGTGGCTCCCATCTCTAAGCCTTGTTTGTTCCTACTTTCATTTTTTAAGCCGCTATGTTTTAAAACTAACAATGGATCCAATTAGTGTAATATGACAAAACCACGGAGAATTATCATACTTACATACTCAGCACCTCTTTAGTATCTTTCTGCTTATTGTTTTTCCTGCACACAGCTTTACTGTTTTGGTTCTAAACCCACTTTACACTACATGCTTAAATCAGCAGACGGATACAGTTAGCAACATGATGCAGCATTTAGCAGCTAAAGACTCAGATATTTTAAGACCAAAACAGATCTAAATGGAGGGTGAATATTAAACTTACATTCACCAGGTGGACAAAACTTCTAATTTCGAACCCAAGTGGCCAAAAAGAAACCCAACTGGTTTAAAGAAACGTTGAATTTAGCAAACATTATGCAAACAGGATTAATTGTGTTTTTGTTGAGGATTATTTGCAGCCACAGATTTGGTGCTCAAGTGAGTATTTATAGCATCAGGATGGTGTATGTGAAACTCAATCATAATAAACTACGGTACCCATGTTCGTCATAATGAAGGAACACGGTGAACACAGTGTTGTGTGTTTAATAGCTCTTTAGCACAGAACAATAAACGAAATCAGCTACACATCAATACTTGTTAGTGATCAATTCATTGTTGGTTTAGTTGGACTTTAATGATATTTGTTGACAATAAGGAACATGTCAAATATTGTTTGTTTTAAGTCACAGCACAAAACATGTCTCCCACATATAAATACACTGAAGTCCTGTTGTGTCTGCTGGTTGTTAGGAGACGTGTTGTATCGGTTTCGGATCAGCGGTTTAACACAGTTTTGAGTTCACACAGGTTCAACCCTCATCAGTCTCTCTCAAATACATGTTTGTGGATGAGGTCAAAGGTCATGACCACCAGAGTCAGGAGTGTATTGTTAAGTTTTGATTGATTGATGACTTGTCACGCAACAACACCTGTTCCTACAATTTATCTATTTCACTTTCTAATGAGTCCCAAATTCAGATTCACTGAATGTGACACTTTCTGTACATTTCACAGTTTGATTTGCCAAGTGTGTGTGTGTGTGTGTGTGTGTGTGTGTGTGTGTGTGTGTGTGTGTGTGTGTGTGTGTGTGTGTGTGTATGTGTATGTGTATGTGTATGTGTGTGTGTGTGTGTGTGTGTGTGTGTGCGTATGTGTATGTGTGTGTGTGTGTGTTAATGTGTGAGAGAGTTAGTGTTCGGAGGTCTGTGGCGTCAGAGAAGGTGTCTAAATGATGTCTTTGATGTATGAGCTCAGGGAGCTTGGGACAGACAGCCTAACTTTATATTATTAAAGCCGACAGGTTTTTGTTATAATCATTAGAAGAAGTAAATGTATTAGCAGCGATTTGTTTTTCATCTTGACATTGAGGTGTCATTACAGCCATCTGGTTCTGTTCTAGAAAGCAGTGGCGGGCCGTGAGGGCCAACAAGGCCTTCTCTGCTGGCCTAAACATCATCAGAATATACATTTAATTTATATATATTCTTTCCACAAATATGTATTAAATTATTCCCCATAGTCTATTTTATTCATTTCATAGCTTTCCTCTTGGTTGCGCTGCTTCCAGCCTCAGATGTTAGAGCTTTTATCCAATCATATTTCAGCCACAATGTGTTGCCAGGGTCCAAGAAATCTGCCCTTAGGCCTTCTGTATCAACAGTGCGGGCGCCTGTAGCTTAAAGTGAACGGAGACAAAACTGTGGCGTTAACCAATCAGATGTCGAGTTGGCGACACCGGGGCCAGCTAGCAGGCATACGATAACGTCAGCACGTCCACATCTTTTGATTGGATATGCACTATTGAGAGGCAGAGCTATGCAGAGCTAGCAAACTTCGAACAAGCTAATTTGTGTAGATTTCTACAAGCTGGTTTTTTTCAACCCACAATGGCTGAAGGAGGAGAAGAGATCGATTTGGTCGCAGATATAATTACAACGCCACTTTGAAGACGAACCTTTCAAGAAAAGCTAGACATCGTGAGAAGAGAACGGCCAACCCCGACGCTAGCGAGCCGATCACAGGCGGGAAAAGGGTTTGTCCGCCACTTTCAAATCACTAACTACGAGCGGTACCCCCGGCTCACAGCCTCCGAGAGGCACTGCACATTGTACTGCTGGGAATGCCTGCTATTTACAACTAAATGTTTCGGAAATATTAATATAACTCTGTTGTTAGGGTGATGCAACGCCCGGTTATACTGTGTTTCTGTCTAAATGTATAGTTTCTAGAGCCATGGCGTCATAATGATGGTATTAAGATGTGGAATAATTCAGGTAGGACTGTGTAGGACATCACTGAAGGCTTAGGTGTGAAATGCACGGCCCGCCACTGCTAGAAAGCTAACATTAACATGGTTAACAAAATAAAAGCATAGTTTGTCTTTCATTTCCATAAAATATCAGATGCATATTTATTTTATCTACACAAAAGCTTCAAAAGATGGTAGTAATTGTATTTGTGTTTAGTGTGACTTTGCACTTCCGCTAACATCAACGATGCTTCTATTTGTATCAAAATGACATTTTATTCATTCCCAGAGAGTTTATTGTGTTAGTAAAATACAAACCAACAGAGATGGCAGCAGCATGACCTCCAAAAGAACGACATTTCAGTCGTGAGAAATGGCCTCAGTGGTGTTGAAAAGAGATAAATACAGGGAGTTGGAAGCAGAGTGGCAGGAGGTTGGATGTAGTGGTTGAATGAGAGCTGGCATTTGAAAGCATCACTTTTTTGTTCTTTAAGTTGTTTCACCTTTAAGCTGAAAGCAAACAAGAAATGTGAGACAGCCTCCTAAAGATGCAAAAACGCCGGCAATAGAAGAAGCAAAACAAACCAAGCCACACAAGGCTGTTCGTTCCGCACCAGAATACAAAGAGCTTGATTTTTCTATTCAACAAGCTGTGACAGACTCAGATTGAGAGGTTTATCCTGAGGGTGGCGTTTCACTGTGGGATCATTAAAATCAAAAGGATTCATCTCGCTGGGAGCATGAATGAGATGCAAGGTAGATTTCTCACTAAGGATGGTAATAGAGGAAAAGTAATTTACTGTGAGTCATGTAAATAGTTCATCCCCACATGTTGATATTTCTTGTGGCCTACAAGTTAAAACTGTGGTCCGTTGGTAGCGCACAAATAACCACAAATAACCACAAATAACCACAAATAACCACAAATAACCATCTTTCAAGATTTCAATACAAGATGAAATAACCACCTTTAGTCCTTTCTGCTAGAAATATAACATTAGAATTTACACATTACGAAAATAAATGAGGATTCACCTTCTGAGGACCATGAATATCCAAAATGCAAAATGTTACAGAAATAGAGCTTTAAAATGTTTGCAATTAACCAAAGTTTTGGTCAAGGGGCAATATGGTAAATGGCAAATGGACTGCATTTCTTTACGTGCTGATAAATAAAAATATGATATCACTGTGGGGATAAATAAAAGAATACGCTGAAATATTTACCAATCATTCATGAATATCTTTGCCAGGTTTCATGTGAATTTGCAGGTTTGCAGTTGTTCATTTATTTATCATTCTGCCGTGCAACAAACAAGTGGACAAATGGACCAATAGAAGCTACAGTGCATCTTTGAAAACAATAAAAGGCAATCCAGTTGTCATGAATGTGCATTTAAGACAATAACACAAAACATTACAAATGTTACACACATACTAACACAACATCACATCTAAAAGGATTGCTTGGGCGAATATAATTTCCTGATGCTTTCATGTTTAATGAGGGAAAACAAAAATAAATGAGATAAAAAAGGATCTGAAAGTTAAATCAGCAAAGAAGAAAATAGATACAAAGCTGAGGGATTTCACTGGACACGTTTTGTCTTTGTGTTTATTTATTTTCAAATCAAGCTGTTATTACGCTATTTTTTGGAAGAATAATCGGTGATTACCCAAAAGCGGGAAAACAATTTTCACAATAGGCTCCATATCTGACACTGCTACTTCCCATTTTAATCAGGCTGTGAACGGCGTCCCATTGTGAGTACGTTTTCACATCCTGTTTGATTGTCTAATTGTTTAAGGCTGAGTCTATGAAAGCAATAAAGTGGCTGTTGAGCGAGTCTCTGTGTAAATGACGGCTGCAGTAATTTACACTTTACAGTGTAGCTATAATTATAACAGTCGAAATCTACTGTATATATTCAATTTATAAATACTTACATCATGTTTGTAAACTGCTTTACCAGTGGTGTAGAGTGCATAATGATTAGGATTAATAATTACATTGATTTCTAACATGGTGTGTTTAATCTCCATCAAATGTAATATCAAAACAAATGGAACATTCTTGTGAGGAGGATTAGCTTTTTGTGAAACTATCTTCTACAAAATCTAATCAGACAAAAGCAATTTCAAGAGCGAACACTATCTATGTGGTGTAATTCATGCATGCAAAGATTTCACTTCTCAGCTTCAGAAATACGACATGAGGGCCTGCAAGCAGCATGGTAGAAGCAGAATATATTAAAAAATTATGAGTTAAATCAAATCCTTGTAGAGTGAAATTAATCAAATGTTCAACTGTTGTACTCACTCAAATGCAAATCACACCACTGAGCCAAGCAGAGGCGAGTTTGATCGATGAGATTCAGGTCGAAACATTAAACATGTGTACTGTCGTCTCAAAGTGAGATGAGTCTCAAATATTAATATTGTGCTTTCCAATATAGATATTACCACCAAGACATGAGAGTGGGATCAATCTTTCATCTAACTTTCAGCAAGAAAGAAAAAAGTGTATTCCTTTAGCCCACTGTTTAATACGAAAGATTATCCCAAAGGATTTTTTTAAAGCATTAATACACTGCAAGTGTCTGAAGCTGCTTTCATTGAACCCTGCAACAAGAGCGACCATCGGAAAAACAACATGCCACTGCATCTGTTGTATTACAATAAATCCAGTTGTGTCAGCTGGGGTTTCATTTTGTGAATGCTTAAGTGTCATTCACGCACAACAGGTCACAAGAGTCTGAAAGGAATACTAAGCATGTTCATTATTCAGGAGTAGCTATGAATCCGAAAGAGCCGTGGCAATCACATTAGCCGATAAACACAGAGGACAAGGAAGACGCCTACGAGTTCTCGTGGGAGAGCTTCCAATTAACACTCAAGCTTTCTCCCTGACATGATGGCTGGATGAGTATGTGAAGAGATGGAAGGACAGGCAGAGAGAGAGAGAGAGAGAGAGAGAGAGAGAGAGAGAGAGAGAGAGAGAGAGAGAGAGAGAGAGAGAGAGAGAGAGAGAGAGAGAGAGAGAAGGCATTCATTTCTGTAAGTGATATAGCCTGTATGTACCCTGTGAGACTTACGGTACAAAATGAATGCAGAGAGCACACTGTGAATCTTTTGTGAACTATTTGTGTGTCTTTTCTTCTTTCTTTGGCTCTTTAGCCTCGCTTCTAGCAGCGTGGCTTTAGTGATGACATTTTTCAATGGATTGCCATGACATTTTGTACACACATTCATAGTGCCCAGAGGATGAATACTAATTACTTTTTTATTTTTTGTATTGTTCATATGATTTGCTTTATACTTGATTGTTCGTCTAGCACCATCATCAGGTTGACATTTGTGGTTTTTAAGTGACAACTATTGGAAGTATTGTCGTTACATTTTAAACATACATGAATGTGTTACCACCCCTCAGGTTTGGTTTATGACCAGATACCTGCAAAACAAAGCACTTATTAGCAAATGTTAATATGCTGACACTCTAAAATCAAATGATGAACATTACTTGCTAAGCATTAGCTCAAAGCATCGCTGCTAGCATGGCTGTAGTGTAGACTCTTAGTGTTACTCTGTCAAGATTTAAAAACACAGGCAATCACTGTAACAATATTACAAATGAAGCCTATTCAAACCATTTGTCATTTTGATTATGCTATGTGCACTGACTGATATATTTCACAGAAAATAATTATAAGAAATTGTACTTTTTGTAATTTTGCACTTTTAGTCTTCTTGTGAGCAAACTGCCCAGAGTCCAGGCTCCTTATTTATCTGCCTGTATCTAATCAGCAGCAGCTCCTCTTGTGTTTTGAGGAGGCAGGTCTATTCTGACGCAGCAGTTTCCCTCCAGCCGCTTTGAAAAGGTTGAAAAAAACAGATATTTCTCTTTTGTTGTCTCAGACCTTTTCACTATAACAGACAAACACTGATTCCTAATTGATCCCTTTATCCTCTCCGCAGAACTTTGTCTCCCCTGCCGTCTGGCATCACCCCAGTCTTAAACGGTTTTTGCTCGTGGCAATTATCAGATCTGGGGATCCTCTGAAGAGAATGAGGTATTTCTTCCCTCAAAACTGAAATGTATTCTTCCCCCTCAGGAACTCACCGACTGCAGACTGCAAATTAAGCTGACAGTGTACCAAGGAGAGTACCGACATTTCGAAAGGTGTGGACTGTCTCTGAGCTCAGCAGTTGTTTCAACAAGTCTGCTCCTTCACTACAGCTTCCTCTTACTTACTGATGTGAAAAGAGGTGTAAGCTACAAGAAAACTTTTAAATAGGTCTATTAGCTTTATTATTGTTGTGAACAATCATACACTGAAATATTTGTGGTAAACATAAAAGACCATCCAGCACAACAACTCAGTAAGAGTTCAAATCGGCACTTCAGCTCCACTTTGCACACGCCCTGCTGACTACTCGTACTCCCACTGTTCAACACGCTGCCCACAAAGGGTGATGTTATGGGGGCAGACAGCAGCCTTTTCAGCGCTGTCAAACAAAGAAAAGGGCACTGCTACGGCAGGGCTGCCTCTGATGCAGCGAGGGCAGCATGTGCGCACAGACAAGAAAATATTCGACTCAGTCTGAAGACAGGGTGAAATGTGTTTTGTTCAAGGTTTTGGATTTTGGTGAGATATTTTCAATTTGCACGGTGATGTTGTTTCTGCAATGTCTGTATATAACATCTCTTTTCCCAAATCACCCCTGTTGTATTTTGTGCTCCTTACTATTACACAGCCATAATGGCTTTCCCTGCCTGCGTAAATTATCGAGTTCTTCTTCTCTCCATCACAAACAAATCACGTCCTGTCTGTTGCAAACACAACCGAGAAGAGAAAATGTCTCACTATCTGTGTGTCAGGGGATTTCTTTTTTTTTTTCTACAAGAGTGTTAGGGACAGCAAGCAGTGATAAAGTGTATCAATTCAACCAGTGATTCAAAGACACCATGCAAATGTGGATTATGACTCTTTAAGAAGCCACTGTGGGATAGAATTCACACACAGTGACAGAGCAAAAACATTTTTTTTGTGGGTTTATAATATTTAGAGAGCAGACTGAAGCTACGTTCCATCATGAACCAACACAAAAAAGAGAACAAATGTTGTTTAGTGCCATCCCACCCCCACTCCACCGCCCGAAGACGCAGGATGACTTGATAAACCGAGGTGTTAATGTATTCCAGCTCGGAGAACGCAGACGCACACTGTGAGCACTGATGTGACATTAATGACAGAAACGGGACTGTCAAGTTGCACATGCTCCCACACACACATGCACACTCATATTCCTGAGGCCCCTCGGGTAATACTTTCCAGCTTGCTGTGCGATATCGAAGGTTGCAGGCTGAATTTCCGGGGGACTCCTCTAAGGGTGCATTTTGTTTGATAGTGATGCTGACAGGACAGAGCAAGCACGACTGACACGTTGTCAGTTTCCTTCAGTCATCTGGAACCTCATGTTTAAAATCAAGCTCATCAAAGTCTTGTCAGGTTTCATATTTGTCTGTTGGAAAGAAAAGGAATGAATATAGTTCAGGCTAATATAGAAGCTGATTCATGCCAGAATAGACAGATATGGATAAAGAGATTAAAAAGTCAAAATTGTCATTATAACATGATATAGTTTGAATCTGCCGATCATATCATCCCGAAAGGAATGGAACAGACGATTGAATACATTAACATTTCTAAAACACAGCAGCATAGTTTGCAAAATGGTGAGCTGCGATATAAAGTAAACCGTGATTTATAGCACATTACATACAACAGTTGTTCCCAACCTGGATTTTTTTGACACACACAAGGAGCCGCGAGATGAGTCAGAGGGGCTGCGAGATGAATGAGAGAGAATATATATATTCACACACACAATTGTTGCTGTTTTTTGTCAATTACTGGCCTCTAAATGCATAATGCAACCAGTGATAAGGAGTTGCAAAGAGATATTTGCTTTGTATTAAAATATTCTACAAGGTTAAAGCCCACAAAGGTTTTGTTACACCTGTATCTGGACTACACACTTTTTGGCAGCTGCTACATGTATTCCAGGAAGAAGGGACTCAGAAGGGCTTATTACTACTTCTATGATGACCTTAAATTATATCAAATATATACGGTCCTTGGAAAACACATCTCAAAGATCCTAAAAGTAAAGAATGATGTAACACAACAGTCACTTAATACCACCTCTAATCTGCCATTTTATGGGCAATGGCAAAAGAATCCAAAGTAACAAAAGATTAGCTTGATGCTGGGTTGTTATGCCATGATGCCCAATATCAGACTATCAATACGAGGTTGAAGTACAAACGGATAACTCTTTTACTGATTTGGGCATCCATAGTTGTTATGGATCAGAGGCACACACATATTAATACGTGGGCCACACGCTGTGCTGTGGCCACACACACACACACACACACACCCAAGCAAAGTCTGTTGTTGGTTTCATCTCTCATTTTAGTGACATGCTGTCATCAGGAGCACATCCATTCATTGCAGCTGTCAAACCAGCCTTCCTTTGGGGCGTCCTGCTGTTGTGACGCATATATCACAACTCAAACATCGCTCCAGCTGGGTGTGATAACTAGAGGTTCATCCTTAAATATCTACGCAGCTTGAAATATTGAACGCTTGTTAACGTATGTATCATGTGCTCAGAGTGTCATGGGAGTTTGTATTTGTTGCATCACTCGGTGGGTGCAATCACTTTTACGTGTGTATCTAGTGCAGTTGGTTTTCTTCCTCCTCTGAGCTGATGGGCGTTTTATCGGTGTGATGTTTGAAACAATTCTCTCGTAAAAAAAATAGTCTTGAATCGACATTCGCACAAAAAAAATCTACATTTTTGTGGAAGCACTGGCCAATACGTGAGGCCAAAAACATGTGTAATCATGTGAAATTAAACACATGCTCACGGGGCAAATCCCTGAATAAGACAATGGAGTGACACATGGATGCCCCCCTTCGATGTCACTTAATTGATACACAATGGAGAGTGCCGGCGTCATCGGCGGGGCGTAAAGTAAGCTGACAGACAGGCCTTGTCAGATGTCAGCTTGCTGAGCGCTGTTCAACATGTCTCCTCCTGTGACTGACAACCGCCCCCAATTAACCTCAAGCTCAAATACAGACAGAAAACACATACAAGTACACCTGCTCTCTGTCTCTCTCTCTCTCTCACACACACACACACACACACACACACACACACACACACACACACACACAACACACTCGCCGGATGTGTGACGGCTGTAGAGCTTCGTCTTTATTCATTCAGAGCTAATTGACCTTGTTTAATAGGGCTCATTCTCAGCAGGGGATAGCATTGTTTGCTTGCTGCATGTGTACAGTCATCTGAGTAGCTACAGGCAATAAATACATTAATACATTAATGAAATACCCATATAATTCTAATAGAACATTGTCACGATTTTTCTATTCATTCCTAATTCATTCAAATGTTCAAGGTAATATGTGAAATGCAGAAGAATACTGATTTATTTTCACTGCTAATCAAATGCAGAATCATGTGCAGACATAGCCTTCTACCAAAGTATGTCACTCTGGGTCCCTCTAGTGTGGTAAGAGACAGATGGGAGAAGGACTTTAATCCCAGCCTCCATTTACTGGCATTCAATACAGCAAAGCAGTCCGGCCTGATGGGTGGCTTGTGATTCATCTTGACAAAACAAGACAAAGTGGAGAAGCATCATCTTCATATATGATTGACGTGCAAACACATGCATTGGTTTGTTTACGGTCAAGTTTCTGGAACTTTTAAGTGTTATGAACAGGCAATTTGATTTTGTGTATTATGATTTGATTGCCTCCCCAATTTCCTGTTACAGTTTTAAATGTATTTTTAATATTTAGTTTTATGAAAGCCATAATAGGCCACTGTTTCAAACAGTTGGACTGAGTGGGATTCTGAATCAGCAGATAGCGATCCAACTTCAAAGAGAACAATTCAGATGCTAATAAGAGAGAAAGTTTCCCTATTTCTGGTTTGCATTATGTCGACATTACGCATTAAAGAGGTAAAAGACAAGACAAGATTTACAAAAGCACAGGCAAAGATATTTTCTGTGGTCATAAAATGTAAATAAAGGTATTTCAGCACTAATCTCATACTGTCTATCTGAAAATGTATTACCTGTGGTTCTTTTTTTGGTTTAATTGAAGTAGAAACAGGAGCACAGCAGATCACCACTATTAGCAGGTTGAAGTGCTTTGTTCACTACACCTACAGGAGTGAGTGGGAGATGAGTGTTTATATGTGTATGCCTACCTTGCATAAACATACACTATTTGCTTATTTACAAGTTATAGTCTAGTATTACCTTTCAAAAGATAAGATATAAAACCACATATTGGGAGTGTGCCACCATATCCCAGGGCAATGTGGATTTGCAGGAGATTTGAAAACAATGAAAGGAGCTGTAGACCAACACCACTAGCGATAATGGTACACAAAGAAATACTAATAATTTGGGTCAATCCAGTACTAGTACCCAGTACTGGGTCAATATAGCATTGACCCAGTACTGGGTAAAGTTCAACCATTAGAATAACATAAACTTAAAAACAGATGGGTAATTCTGACCCAGTTTTAATTATATTATGTATGCGATTACTCTGACCCAGTAACAATGTCATATTTACACATTCTGTTGGGTCACACGTTAAACAAATAACACTGGTTATTTGTACCCAGTGTCATTTTTTACATCTCTGTACTGGGTTATCAATTAAAATATATATTTTTAAATGTACATATTTCCCACTGGGATTAATAAATGACTCTATCCATCTACCTATATTAGCTCCACTTTACCAGCTGCAACATTAGTGATGCTTACATATAGATTATGAATGTACATTAATTCAATATATGTATTTTTGCATAATGAGTCATTTAACTTGATGTACTTTGCTCATATGTTGATGGTAATATTTATGTGCTTTTACTTAATTAAGATTTTTAAATGCAGGAATTTTACTTGTAAAGAAGTTTTACACTGTGTAGCCTATTTCTACTTCAATACAATAATACTTATTTCACCACTGATTACACGACTGCTGTATTAGACTACATTACTTTTAGCAAGGTGTACCTAATAAACTGGCAACTGAGTGTATGTTGACCTATGAAAAATAAGATTTCAAATTAAACTTCACGAGGATAAAACTACTTCCGGCTCTAATCACTGAGCGTCTAATGGTGCAACAATCTCAGCGGATTGTTGGATTTCTCTGCACAACACTTTAGTCAAGTCACAGGCAGAGTGCACTAGAGTCAACCATTGATCCGAAGCAGACTTGTGGTCATTTATGTCTGCCCCCCCCCCCTCCCCCCACTGCACAGTGTGCTGAGATAAGAATCCGGACAGTCCGGCCACATGGAGAAACGACAGCAGATGAAAGACGCCCTGCAGCGCTGCATAGACCAGCATAAAGACGAGCTGCACAGTTTGAGTAGGGACATTTGGAGTCGACCTGAACTCGCAGGAGACGAGACATACGCGCACGATAGGCTGGTCCGCTTCTTCTCTCAGGACCAGGCATGGACGGTAGAAAGTCACTACAAACTACCGACCGCATTCCGGGCCAGATGGGATCCGGTCGGTGTCGGGGAGGGAGAGCCGGGGCTGAACGTGGGGTTTCTGTGCGAGTACGACGCGCTTCCGGATATCGGACATGCGTGCGGGCACAACCTCATAGCAGAGGTGGGAGCTGCCGCCGCTATGGGGCTCAAAGCTGCTTTAGAAAACCAGACTGGACTCCCTGAACCAGTGAAGGTAACCATTTAGGTTAGGTTTAATTGAGGAGTCAAAATTCGAGAGCTCACTTAAAAGTCCTTAAGTTAACTCTGATAATTCTCCTTTTCACAAGGTGTGACTCAGTTCCTTCAACCAATAAAAGACAAATTCCATTTCATATCCTGATTGACAAGGGCTTAGGTTTTGTTACAACATTTTAGGGGGGACACATTAATTAAGATTTCTTCTGCACCAATTTGTGCATTTTCTGCATCAATGTACGGTGGAAATATCCTGCTATGTCCTGCTTAAACCGTGGATTCATCTTCTTTCTGTTTTATGACGGATTGCACCCATTGCTTTTGAGGTTGCATACTGCCACCACCTACTTTACCTGAGGCATTGTTGCATCCATGAGTCACATTCTAGAAGTGTGTCAAAATAAAAGTCCTCTGCTACTTTCATGTTTTTATGGCAAAGATGCACATGCTTGTTTAAAACAACATAAATAAACATGTATATATGTACAGATGAATGTGTATTCATTACAGACGATTTGGCAAAAAAACAATCTGTTTTATTTGTATTTATTCAGACTAACTCGAGGTTGACTTACAAAGGACTTCCACAGTTGACACATGAGCTCATACTGAATGAAACCATTTGTATATCAGATAACAGTTCTGGGAACTCCTGCAGAGGAGGCTATAGGAGGAAAGATTGACCTGATCAAGGCAGGAGTCTTCGCTGACGTCGACCTCGTCTTCATGGCTCACCCAGCTCAGCAAAATGCTTCGTTCCTGCCCTGTGTCGCACTCGATGAGTAAGTTCCTGTTCACAGCAATTATGTATTTAAAACTTGCTTTGTGTCCTTTAACCTCTACTTCAGAAAACCCTTAACCCGCTATCTTGATGTTGCACAGGTTGATCGTGAAGTACCATGGGAAGGCATCTCATGCTTCTGCATACCCTTGGGAGGGAGTGAATGCCCTGGATGCTGCGGTGCTGGCCTACAACGGCCTCTCTGCACTCAGACAGCAACTCAAACCAGAGTGGAGGCTTCATGGTGAGGAGCAGGTAGAAACTGTGATCAGCTGAGGTTCAAGGTCTTACCTCAAAGTCAGTTTACCACTGCTTACCTGTCCGCTGTCACTAAGCCGACATGGATGAGAAGTCCTGTGTACTCAGACAAAATGGAAATTTAAACATCTACAAGTCCGTGACAATCAGGCAAACTTCATCTGCTGAGGAAGATCGTGTGATATGTGAGATGACTGTTTTAATTTTGATGGACTTGCACTGAAGTGCGTTCTCAAGGTTACATTTGCACATCCATTCAACAAGGATAGCAAGAGGTACACCAGAGATACCAGATAGTCAGTCAGGCAATTTCTCCAAGTATCAGTAACATATTTTCATTCGCCTTTTCAAACGTATGAGGGATGTTTTATCTCGACTGGAAATATGGACGCATCCCTTCTTATCCTTCATTGTGTCCATTTTCTCCACTACAGGCATCATCAAACATGGAGGGGTGAAGCCCAACATTATCCCTGCCTACACAGAGTTAGAGTTTTATCTGCGCACGCCGCTGGTTAAGGATCTTTGTGACCTGAAGGCCAAAGCTGAGGCTTGCTTCAGGGCAGCTGCTGTTGCCACCGGCTGCCAAGTAAGCTTACCTAAAAATGTTGTCTTCCATTTGCGTCCCTCTGGCACAGATGTAAGAACAAACAGTGTCGATATAACTGAGAAATGCATCGTTGGAGTTGACTGCCGTTATATAACGTTGGCCTTTTAACATATCCCTGTTATTATGCTCTGAGTTTTGTTCTACTGTTACATAATTCACTGATATCTTTAGGCTGCTTTTCTCCTACGTCTGCACTTGCTTTAGGCAAGTTTAACCCGCATCACAGAGCATGCACGTGGCTCCATATTTTGTTGATGTATGAGAGTAATCTCTATTGTTGTACGCTGCATTTTATAAATGAGGGTATACTTGCGTTTCCTTCAGGTGGAGATAATCTGCTCAAACAATGGCTACTATAACATTCTGCCTAATGCCACACTGGCAAACCTGTATGAAAATAACGGAAAAGCTTTGGGGATTCAGTTTCCAGACGAGCCAGCAAACTTCTCCGGTATGTAAAAATACAAAGTCATAGAAACGGACATAATTATCTCTTTCTTTACCTGGTTTGTGCAGAAGAAATGTAAAAGCAGAACAGCGATCTAGTGAACTGAATCAACAAATAATCAAAGTGTATTTATAATTATCTGGCAGGTTCGACAGACTTTGGCAACGTATCATTCATAGTTCCCGGTATCCATCCTTTCTTCTACATCTGCACCGACGCGTTTAACCACACTGAGGAATACACCGAAGCAGCAGGTACGGCAGCAGCGTGTGAATATTGGGAGCAGATGTTGTTTCTTGGATTGCATTCAATCGGACGATTTTCAGCGATCATCGTCTTTCCAGGTCACTCGGTTTGTCTGTTTTAGTTTCTATTTGCTTAGATGCTTTAGTTTGCTCCTCCGCTCTTTTTTCCCTTTGCCAGGAGCTGAAAAGGCCCAGTTGTTCACCCTGAGGACAGCCAAAGCCCTGGCTATGACAGCTGTGGATGTAGTGTGCTGCCCTGATCTGCTGAGGCAAGTGAGGGAGGACTTCAGCCTGGCCAAACTCAAACAGGAGAAGTTACTAGAAGACCGCTCCATGAATTCAATGACTTAAATAATAATTACAGAACCGGGTTAATCAGGGTTGTGTTGGGCTTTAACAAAAATCCAACAGTTTGTATGGTTACCGTTGAAGGATTCAGCTGTAAAATAACTAATAATAACATTAATATTGACTTTATTAAGGACACAAAGAGAAGAACCATAGCATACTAATAAAAACAGACTATTTATACAAAAAATACAGTTGATACATAGCAATACAAAAGCAGCTTCATCATATTAAAAAGACAGAAATCATCAAACTTCAGCCACAAACAAACTACAGCTCGGTGCAGTAAATACTCTTAAATAGCCTCCGAGTATCTGAAATGGCACCTTCATTAGGTTGGACGAGCTCATTCCCACGAGACTAGAACTGGTGTTACTGATGGTGATTGCAGAGGTTCAATACCAACATGGGAAACACTTTTAAAATTTAGGTTACGTGGTGCCAGGAACTGGAAAAGGTGACCTTTGCACATTTGAAATGATAAAAACGAAAATAAGTACACCACTATTTTAAATAGAATCTAAATGTGGCTTATGTGAAACTAAGAAGTGATTAACATCCTAGTTATTGTTTTAAGTTTTAAAATGGCTCTTTATGTGTAGCATCGGCTCTGTTGGTCGGTCGGTCGACCACTTTGGTCCAGACTGAAATATTTCAACAACTATTGGCCTTAAACTTCAAACTTTGGTTGATGACTAACTACCTGCGCAACTAATCCATTTACATTAACCTCCAGATGTAATTCGCATTTAGTGCTAATTAACAAACAAAGGTTAGCATGCTAAACTTAGATGTGTTAGCATTTAGCTCAAACTACCTCTGTGACTAATTAGTCTCACAGTCGTTAGCATGTCGTTAGCAGACTTGGTTTAGTTTTGATTTTAAATGACTTTGATTATGATATAGGTATTTATTGTGTTGGAAGTATGATGTCGCCCATTCACCTGGACTCTTTCATCTTTGCTATATCAAGAAGCACAATTGAAATGAGGATAAAACTTTGTTGATTGTGTGTGTTGATACTGTAAACAATCGTACCAACAGTATTTATAGATAATTTAATGTCTACTCGATCTGAGCAGAAAGTGATTGTTTTGAGTTCTGCATCTTGAGGCAGTCCCCTTTTCACTCCTGTAGAGTTCTGGGCATGCTTTCACCAGCAGCACACAGGTCGATTTTAAAACCTCGATACTTCCCTTGAGTGGTCACATATGAGGTGGAAAATCAGGTTCTGAACATCTCTTTGAATTTATGCTGCAGTGACCTGATGGTGCACGGAGTTTGAATTGTCAACTTTCCCTTTGGGATGTTACTTGAATAAAAAAGAAGTAAAATAAACTATATATATATATATTCTATAAATAGAATATATATATATGCAGTGTGTGTATATATCTATATATGATATATATATAATATATATATCTATATATTATATATATGATATATATATATAATATATATAGTATATCTATATAATATACACACATATATATATATATATATATATATATATATATATATATATAATTATAGAATTTGTCTCATGATCATGCGGTTGATATGATTAGGTATGAAAGCTCATCAGCAATATGAGACCTGTGCTATAGAGAGAAGAGAGACCCTGCTGCTGGTGGCAATCCAAATTCTAATAACTGTGAAAGCTTATCCTCCAGCACTGTTTAAATATACTGTAAAAGAGAGCAGGGAAATTGGATAAGAATTTGTGACCGAGACTTTAGAAGTTGTACCAGAAAAATGTTGCCAAATGCTTTAACTGTGTCTGTTTTTTTGTGTTTTTAGAATAGAATAAAACAAATATTCAGCCATGCATCTAAATCCATTTACATTTGTACATAAAATGTACAACATTGTGATTGTGTTGTTCAGCACCTATAAGCTCTGCCAAAAAATATTCACCTTTTTCAGAAAAACAAAACATTTATTTAACATTGTTCCCATAAATAACATTTTTCCAGAGTTTTATTTTAAAATCTGAATGTTTGGTCATTAAATTGTCATAAACCACCTAAATATATTTTCAATATATCTTTTGAATAACAAATTATGAATTTGTTTAAAGCTGAGAAAGACGATATAACTAGCAACTAACAGGTCACAGTGAACCTCAAAGCCTCACAACACCAAACAGAAGAGATGAGCTTCAGTTGTATTAAAAAAAAAGAAAGAAATAAGGACAATACCATAATCCGTGTTTGGGATTAACTAAACATATATTTTTTACATTTGTGTTTTTAATAGACTGCATTATTTTGCTTTTTTTTTTTTACTAAACTTTGTCAAATAACACAAATGCAACGCAGTAAGTAGCTTGACAGCAAAATAATTGCATCGATACAAAGATCACAAGAAAATGTAACACATACTGAATCTTACTAACGTGCTGAAAAGAAAGATCGAACTTTAAGAAAAGTCAGATTATCAGGGTTTTTTTTTGTTTAAAGAAATAGTTAAACATTTTGGGAAACGGCGCTCATTTGTTTTTTCAGCCAAGATACGATTGTGTTCATTGATTGTCGAGTCTCGTTCAAATGCAAAAAGAGAAGGAATCTGTCCAAACGCTTGTAATGTCAGTAATCTGTTTTCAGTCACTGCATCGAGAACTGAAATGAGTTTAAACTGCACAGTGACACGGGTCCATATTTGTGCGTCTCTCTGTGCAGTAAGTTCTCAGGTGACAACAATATCCAAACGTCTATAGTTACAACATGAAACCACAAAGATTTGACGGAGAGAAAATAACAACTGTCCTGTTTGTCAGTGGCTGATTTATAAACTCTTCAGTTTTAAGTGGCTGGGTCGAGAAGGCAATGATCACCAATCTGTCAATGGTCCCCATGCATCATAAGAGAAGTCTTCTCTGAAAAGCATCAAATGCAATGTTATTTCCCTGCTCTTTCACAAACGAGCCAAGCTCCTGGAGTCTTATCATCGACAACTCTCACAGAGGATCTATTTCTGCATCCCGGGGGGTTACGAGTAGATGGACCAATAGATGATGTTAAAGAGGATGTATGCTCCAGGAAACGCAACCCTCGAGTACTTGTCTATGGCGTGGGTGTCTATCCAAACGTTCACGTAGCCTCTGGATGGCTTCACCTGGCCTGTGATCTGCGGGTCATTCAGTGACACCTGGGCCAACATTCGATCCTGGCGACCGCCGTTCTCTGGCATCCCGTAATTCCCCGTGGTGTTGACATCCATGGACCCGTAGCCAGTGATCTGGGGATCGATCATCATGTCATCCGGGTTGCCAATGCCGCATGTACACGGCAGCTAGAGAGGTACGAAGGGAAAAAAGTCACTTTGAAGTCTGTTTATTGTAAAAGTCGTAAACTAAAACAAGAATATAAATACATTAGTTTGTTAAATATTATTTTCTTTGCACACTCAGGGACTTTAAATAACTTTGGCATGAAACATTTATAGAATGAAGGATGTTTGTGCTGGAAATGTTCCTCGGGGTACGTGGGCAATTTGGCTCCATATGCTGCAGCATTTGGCAGATGAAGAATAGCAATATAGTACACAAGCTGCAGTCTCAGAAATAATATGCCATAGCCCCGAGTGCAGCTTAAAGTGAGCCAATTGAGAAAATATTTATCTGTTTATTGGAAATGCACATAAAGTATTAATTAATGTTTCTACCCGTTAAGAAATATTTTAATGTGTAAAATATTTAAAAACAAAATCAGGTCAGCCTTGTCCCGTGTTAAAGAGAGCTATAAATATGTCTGTGTCATTTCACTTCATCTGTCTCCTTGCTTTATCTGAAGCTATTAGAGCAACTAGAATTTAATCAGTAGACCATTTTAACATTTAGGAAATTCAAATCAGCCCGTTGAGAGCTTTAAAATCATATAAGCTTTATGGTAAATGTGGGTTTGATTAGATTTTTGAGTAGACTATTAAGTATTTTATTTAACTTTTTACAACCCAGGGGACACTACTGCTATGTGCAGTGGAACGTTACATGCATATGAACCTATAAGTATTATAATAATATAATTTAGACTTGTTTGGTCAAGGTGGTCATGTTTAAAAAGAACATCCTGAAAGAAAAACATAAAAAAGTTTGTTGCACAGTCAAACTATCTTAATTAATCATTTATGAAAGCATCAGAGCTTCCTGCTGCTTCCATAATTTTACTTGCAAAACCCCCCCCCCCAAAAAAACAAAATTAAGAGATTGAGTTAGTTACACATTCATTATTTACACCCTGTATGAAAAGAAACGTGATTTCCTCACTCGTAAAGAATAAAGTGTGTTTTTTTACTGGTATTTATCTTTATTGTTTATTTGTTAAGCGCTGTTTCTTTAAGTGCAGAAAGATTGTTACACTGGTTTGGTAATGTTAAACTGTCCAAGTGAATCATTAAAAGATAAACATTTGATAGGTTAACTGTGTTTTTAACTGCAGGCGATGAACAACCACAGAGAAATAATACTTACTCTCTCCCTCAGCTTCCTCTCTTTCCTCTCCTGTACGGTGGAGAGGTAGTTGACCGCCGCGTACTCTATCACCGACAGGAAGACAAAGACAAAACTGACCCAGAGGTAAATGTCCACTGCCTTGATGTAGGAGACCCGCGGCATGGAGGCGTTGACCCCGGTGATGATAGTGGACATGGTAAGCACTGTGGTGATGCCTGGAGTGAAACACAGAAACAGTTTAGTCACATCAGAGTGCTTATTAACTGTATCACTGGGCTGGGAAGTTCAAACCAAATGCTAAATATCCTAGAAAGGGCTACATTATACACTAATATCTTTTTCATTCTGTGCTGCCGTAATACATTTTTATCATCGAAGGAAATTTAGCAGTTTTACGAGTTTTGTGCCGGACTGTACGAGGTTGAACCTGGAGGATAACAAAATTCCCACGAGCTCAACTTGTGCTCGTTTCACATTCACACAGTTCAAGGTCCTCTGTGGGATTCATTCTTCCAAAGCTCGATTTTCACAAATGTATCCCAATATCACCAACAGTTGAGACAAATGTCCCGCTGCAATCTAACCCATACGTTCTATTCTTGTCCACTAACTGTCAAGAATACTTTCAATAACTATAAATGTCTCATATTTCCTTATTAGATATTCTGTTATGTAGCAGTTAGATATTCTGGCTTCACTTCTTCACTGATAGTCTACTAAAGCTCCCTCCAGCACTCAGTGATATCACGTCCTTTCTGAAGTTAGAGAGGACTAAATATTCAATAAGAGCTAATTATGATAAGTTCTATAATAAGTGCCAATCTTTTCTCTCTTCAACCTCTGTTCCCTGACTGATTTGATTATTATTATTATTATTATTATTATTATTATTATTATTATTATTATTATTATTTACTGTCAGGGTTAAACTAACATTGTTTTTTCTTTTTATGCACCATATTTCTTCATATTTTTTTTAAATAAAAAGCCAAAAACAAGCTTATTTCCAAAAATCTTTTTTGTAGAGCTCCGTTTCTTTGCTAAGGCCGAGCCCTGTGAGAGGAACTCTTATCCTACCGAGTGGCACCCTGGCGGGGACGGCCCTGCGGTCGATCCAGAAGGACACCCAGGACAGCATGACCATCAGAGTAGCAGGGAAGTAGGTCTGCAGCAGGAAGAAGAAGATGTGGCGCCGCAGGGTGAAGTGGATGTACAGACGATTGTACCAGCCTGGGAAGAAGAAATATCACCATTATATTGTCATATGTTAGCTGCAGATACACCGTGCGAAGCAGAGGTTACACGCTATTCTGACGGGAAGAGATGGGAGGTAGAAAGTGACGTGGTTATAAGAAGGCTGCAGAGGCTTTCACAGTGGCTTTCCAGCAAGAAGTTGGCAGTAGTTTGATTTATTTCGTTTCACTGTAAGGATTAAATATTAGTGCATTCTTCTTGGTGTCAAAATAAATGTAAGGAAGACTCGATCCTCTCGTTGGAAAAGGCTTATAAGATGAGATTCATTAAAATCGTAATTCAATTGTGCTCCAGTTTGTACATACACGATGTACACATTTGGCTCATTTGCATAATCGGTTCAGTTTACTGTATGTATTAGAAGTGCTTGTGTTGTGGATTACAGTACCTGTGCTGCTGTAGAAAGCCAGCTTGGTGGTAGTGTGAAATTTCTGGATGAGGAACTGGGACAGAGATATTCTTTCGTCCGTGTTCAGGGATTCGTTGCCTTTCTTCCAGTACAACATCAGGTCGTCATCTGTATACGCATCTGGAGGGGAAAGAAGTAGAAGAGGAAACATTTGTAACAAACCGAATCAGGACAGATTGAGTATGAACAATGTGAACAAAATGTGTGACGATTTAATAAGACAAGACCGCAACTCTAAAGCCCCACTAGCAGTCCCGAGAGACTGCAGTGTTCATCACACACTCTTAATGTCCCGACTTTTAGAGCATTACTAGTAGAGGAGCTAAGGGGGTGATGCGAGGGTCTTGGCATATCATGGCACGATTTCATGAGATATCTGATGAGCAAACTTGACATTTTGGCCTGAGGAGAGCTCAAGAGGAAAAGCTCATAGTGTCCAAAATGGAAATGAAAAAGAGGTGTGATGTGCTCAGTAAATGTTTCTTGAAAATGAGTGAAACGTGTGGCACGTTGATGGCACTAGAAGAAAGGTCAGAGATGTTGGAATCCATACTCTGAGAAACTATGAATATTAGTTAGTTTTTGAGATACTTTGTCATAGAGGAAACTTTGACCTGATGGTGGTGCGAATGGACGAATTGTAACAGCGGAAAAAGCGGTTGTGTTGCTGAAATATTTGTTATATTTGTGGGTGAATCCACTCACAGCTCTCGATCTCCAGCGAGCAGGTTTGGGTGTCCAGAGGGAAGCGGCTGAGGTCCATGTTGCACATGGCAGTAACAGTGACTCTGCAGGGGAAACAGCAGGAACCCAAATCATAACTTTAACTTCTTCAGTGTGTATCAAGGTTGCCATGTTAGTCAACCAAAACCAAAACAAATAGCTAATAGCTAATCTGTTTTTAAAATGTTATTTTTTCCAGTTTATATTATCTTCCTGCAGTGTTGTCTTGCTTTTCCCCTCTTCTCTCCCATGTTCCCATCAATGAGCCTAATTCCACTCTGTCTTTGTACCTGCAGGGAAGTGACAAAAGCATTTGGCATTCTCCTCTGATATCTCGACACATTCATCTGCTACACTGATTACAAATGATCAAATGGACACAGAAATGTTATTCTACAAAATGCAGCACCTGCTGTGAAAATCATCAAAGTAAATCAGTCAACCTTTATCATTTCTAAAGATGCAACGTGAGCTTTGAGTTTTGGTGTTATTTTTTGAGTAGGAGGCAGTGCTTAGTTTTTTAATGTGCGTGGGGTAAAAAGCTTTTATTGAGATATTTTTCCTTTTTTTTTATAGTACAGGAAAATAAACTTTTTCTTTGACCACTGTTTTTCTTTTTCAGTGATGAATGACCAACATTTTTGTCTTAAATGTCTTTCTTTTTTGTAAATATACAGACAGCTGGTTTTATTTTGTAAATAATAATAATAATAAGTAAATTGGCTAAGTTAAGGCTCCAGACGATGAGTTCACCTGAGACTGTAGAGGACGTTGCCGTCCGGGTAAACCCTCAGCATGACGTTTTCGGTTGTGGTGTCGTGGATGAATGAGCGCTTGGAGTGGACGAAGAACATGTCGGGAACCCAAATCTTCTTCACCAGGCGACTGTCAAAGGTCATGCTCTGGTTGTTGGTGCTCGGGAACGACAGCCGCTCGTCCTTCCAGTAGTGACGCAGGTACAGCGTCATGGTAAAGTCCTACAGGAAGAAAAGAAACTGGTGCTCAAATGCTTTACTTACTATACAACCATGTAAAAATACTTGGTGGCATTGCTAACTAACTCATAGACTTCTGAAATGTGACCAATAACAACTGTGTCAACTAGAACATGCTTTAGTTCAGATAAGTAGGAACCACTGGTTTAATCTTTAACAATACATTCTGTTTTATTATCATGTTCTTAATGTTAAATCTTCCACATCTTAGTAACTCTAGCTTTCAGATGAATGGAGTGAAGTAAACTATACAATAATTTCCTCTAAGATGTAGCGGAGTAGAAGTGGAGAGAAGCATATTAATTCATACTCACCATATCCACCTCTGAGATGGTGTCCAGACTTTCGACCTGAACGTCCACTCCAACAGGAATTGGAGGACCTGAAAGAAAACGGACTCAGAATCTTGTTGAGCTCTGCCTTCATTTTGCATGTGACATTGGGTAAAACAGTCAAGGTGACCATAACAGAGACCCCGTTTGAACATTTTGTTTTGGAAATCACGTTTCCAAAACAAAACAATGACTCACACAAACATAGAGCAGCTGCTTTGCGCCGCGACATGTGACGCTTGTGACCCTTTTTCAGCCTTTCTACTCGGCATCATCGTCCTCCATATACTCAAATGCAATTAGGTCACAAGAATGGATCAAAGTCGATGTAGCGGTGGATGAAATCCTTTCAATTTCCAGCTGAGACACACAGCAAAAGGATTCGGCGAGGGCCACTTGCTGTGTTATCAGCAGCAGATTGTTGTGTGATTAAACGTATGCGTTGTGTGATAAAAACAGCTCATGTTTCTCTATTCAAAGCCATATGGCGGATTATTTTTGTAGTTAAATACAGCTATCGGGCTTGTGGTTATTTGCCTTAAATGACGATTAAAAAGATAAAGACAGCTAAAAGGATTATAAATATATATTATATTACTATCTTCTAGTTAAAAAACAAAAGCCTGCGGGCTTTACTGACAGTAAATCCTTTTTAATATACAGTGATGTTGCAAAAGACGAGTATTAACACTCGTGCGATGTAAAGAACCGAGCTGCAATTGGAAACTCCGGCACAGCTTTGCATCGACGGTGTCATTAAGATCTGAAAGAGCTTAATGCTAATAGGACTGTTCCTGCACAGATCTTATCCAGCTCAGCATGCAGCCTCTACAGCACACAGTATGTCTAAGCTATACGAATACAACCCTTTTATTTAAAAGCTCCTAAATGTGAAGCAACATTATTTTTCTGACCTCCAAAGGCCGGCCTCATGGTGAAGTCATGGTCGTCTATTCTCAGGAGTTGCTCAGATTTTGTCATCAGAGTTTTTGTCATGTCTGGACTCCGCTTGTAAATTGGGCTGTAAAAGAAAACAAAAAGATTGAAGAAGTGGTTACAATGAGCTACGGGGATACGTTGTGCGTTACTTTAATGTTTTAATTCCAATTCTTGAAAACTCACTTTCCGGTTTTTTGACCTCCACCCCCATCCATGCTGGTCTCTCTTCGCGACCTAAAAAGTGAACAATGGTAACGCATAAATAAATGAGAACATCTGTTAAATGTGGCAGCAGTTTATTATATATTATAAATAGTAGAGATGAGATTGCTTTTATTGTTGAATCAAGTTGTCTCTTTAGCTTTCTTTACAAGGTATCAGCTGCAATATATCGGCAACAGTTAGTCAAATGACATTTTAGTCATTTCTTAAGCAAAAAAGCCAAATATTTGCTTGTTCCAGCTTCTTAAATAAAGGGATTTGATGCTTTTCTGTGTCGCATGTGATAGTAAACTGAATATCTTTGGGTTTTGGACTGTCGCTCAAACCAAGACATCTGAAGACGTCACATTGGACTGTGGGACGTTATAATGTGCCTTTTTCTTCTATCGACATTTTATTGGCAAAATGATTAATCAAGTAATCAAGAGAATAATCCATGAGATTAATTAATTATTTGTTTCCCTAGTTGTAAAGTGTTTAAGTCATTCTTTCAGTACAATGCCAAACATTTGCTTTTTCCAGCTTCTGTGATGGTTTCGATCTCATATGACGACAAACTGAATATCTTTGGGTTTTGGGCTGTCGGTTTAAAAAAACAACAAGCCAATAAAACATGTCAACTAGAACTGAATACATAACTACTAGGGAGGAATCTTTCTGTGTGGGCGCCTCAGTTATGGTACACGCTGGAGAGGAAGAAGCGGCAGCAGCAATAGTGCTGTCGTTCTTTTGTTTTTTCTGTATGCTTCCCTAAGAAGATGTAGTACATCCGGTTCAGCGCACATTTTATCCACAAATCACACAAAGGGCAAGAGAGCCTTTCTCATCACATCCAATTTAGAGGAAGCCAGCTCTTCTCTGGAGTCACCTTCCAAGAGGCTGCCTCTTCATACTTTTAGCCTTTTCAGACCACGAACAGAGAGAGAGGAAAAAAAAGATTTCCAAAAACCTTAAAATGGATTATTAGAGTAGAGCATGCTGTGACAGACAGGGACAAATCCCTATGACAACCACAGACATGCATTAGGAAATACCACAGAAGAAGAGAGAGAGGGGGGGGGGGAGAGATGAGAACTGCACGATAAGACAAAAAAATGCAAAATGAAACGGTAAGAAGAAGGTTTCTCTCGCCAGCTGCAGAGCTCTGATGGGCAATGTGTGCTACTCGTGAGCGTCCATCCAGCAGCTGGTTTCTAATCCTCTTGGCAGAAAGGCCTCTCCAATCCCCCTCTCTGCCTGCCTACGCCACACACCAGGCCGCCTGTTTGCACGCTGTTTCTGCTCTGCGGCCACTGACCTGCATTCAAGAAACACTGCAGGGGCAGCATCGGGGTCAATGGGGCAGATTCCTGCAGAGGTCATTTTAGACATTCATGTACGCAGAGAGCAGAAGAACTGTTAAAAAAAAGTTAATTAATGTCTACAGCCTTACTGGGTAGACGAGAACGAGATGAATAGGGTGTAATGTCTTACTTTAATGTATTTTTAGACTTAACTTACAACATAAATCATTGACATAGACAGTGGTGGAATGTTTCTAAGTACAATTTTTAGGTACTTTTTAAGTATTTCCATTTTATGCTACACTAGATTTATTTGAAAACTTTAGTTACTTTGCAGATTCAGATTATGAATACAACATATAAATCAACAACAAATTGTGATGTATTATTAAGCTACCCTGCACTACAGTATCTATCTAGTAATATCTAAAAACGATCTCCATCTTTACGGCAACATTAGTGACCTTTACTTGTACACTGTGGTATCCCTACTTTTACTTAAGTAAGTTCTTCAACCACTGCATGACAGACCTTTGGAAACAATGGATTTGGATTCTGGTGTTTTCGCTGCTATTTGTTGCTAAATATGTAGCTAGCTAGTTACGGCAGTATTATTTATAATATAGTATAATTTAGATGAGTTACTATTATAGTTTGCATGCTTTAGATCATAGTTGCTCCCCGCCCCCCCATAGTGCGGCCCCGCGGGCCCTGAAAAACATTTTGTGCGGCCCCTTTCCATAGCATACGTTTAATACACTACTCGGCTAATGCGTCAAACTGCGCCCCCTGAACAAGCGACTGTAAGGTTAAGGCCCTGTCACACTTATCCGTATGGCAGAAACGTATACTGGCGTATATGAATATTAGCTCAAAATTAGTCCAAATACGTCCAACCTTTCCACAGCGGTTTTTGTAGCTGAAGTATACATAACGAATACATAACAAATTATTATATATATGTCAAACCTATTGATAGCGTATCACTTACTTATATAAAACGTATCAGAGCGTCTGGCCAACGGAGCTGGAAAAGTTACATCTGGTTCACGTCATGCTGATGCCGGAGAACAGAATGTACTCTTGTCGCAGCCTCTCAGCATCCTCCATGCTCTCTGATGATGGGTTGATGTATTCATCAAGACGTGCTGTGAAGAAGTGAGGATGAGCTCCTCACAGGGACCCTATATACTATATTCAAACCCCAATACGCTCCCAAAACGCTTCTACTGTAGAAACACGTTTAATAAGTCGTCAGGGATAAGCGTAACATAGGTTACGAATAGGGTATCCACTCGTTATCAATAAATTGTCTGTAGGATTCACCGTCAGCCGACGTAGCCTATATCTAACGTACCTCTACCGTATTCACGTAGGTATTTACGTACTATATTTACGTAAGTATTCACGTACGTATTCCGTATTCACGTATGTCTAACGCAGGGGTCTGCAACCTGCGGCTCAGGAGCCACACGCGGCTCTTTTGACCCCTCTGAAGTGGCTCCCTGTAGCTTTGACAAAAGAAAACATGGAACATGTATTTTTTTGTTGCACAGTGGACAATCTTTCAAAGGGAACACCTCTTATCTTGGAGTTCGAGGTGATATTGTGACACTGAAATAAAATATATTCTTTAATATTTCGTCAACTAACAAATGCGTCACATTCTCCTGTGTCTAACGGCGCGGTGCCTTCCCCTGCAGGTGGCTTATCTTGAGTTGCAGACCCCCCCCCCGCCTAACTCGGTATGCTAACCATGGATAAAACCAAAAAAAGATAAGTTTCGGAGGAAAGTTGTTTAATTCTGCGCGGACAGATACATTTGCTTTCCCTGACAACAATGCTGGCTGACCTGTGTGCTTGATATGTGGCGAGAAATGAGCAAACAACAGACAATGTGATGTTGAAAGACATTTTGTGGGACATTTGTGAGGCTGGTGTCTGTTTAAAATCCAAAGAAATGATCACCACCTCCATGTGGATGAAAACACACTGAAACGCACATAATTAAATACAAACTGGCCTCTTTAAAAGTTTACTCTTTTTAAGATATTAGGCTGCAGCTGTAGGTCTGTTAAAAAGATTTTTATTCATTTAATTTTTTATTGTTTTTATATTATATTCATTTTATTTTATTTTATTCAACACATATGGGGAGGACCCAAATAGGCCTGCATAGTTCTGTGTTTAATTTATTTCAAAGTAGGCCTAAACATGCCACTGTATTTGTTCCTTCTCTTCAAAAGAGTTTGGTGTTTTCCTTTTATTGTTATTCTGTAATTTCATAAATGCAACAAATATAGTATAACTATATATTAAATCTATAAGCTGTGTTATCAAATATGTTTTGCGGCTGCATATCTTATGAAGCACACGTCGGGTACGTCCTGTAATTTTGAACATGCTCAAAACATCAGCGTTCAACAACGCACCCCAGCGTAACACAGTGAGCTCTTAACGAATACTACTTATGCCTTCCCTTATATCAACGTAAAGCAGCGTGTTGCTGATATTTTGTATAAGTTATGCATTCGTTGGGTATTCGTCTGATACTTTTTGTATAAGTAAGTGATACTCTATCAATAAGTTAGACATGCGTATCTGTAAACGTTCACTTTTCCGATCCGATCCGATGAAAAGTTGGACGTATTTCGATTTTCATATACGCCAGCATACGTTTCTGCCATACGGATATGTGTGACAGGGCCTTTAGGAATGACAACATGTTGAAAGCTAACGCTAAAGCATGACTAGTGGCACCTCGCGAGTGTCGCAGGATCTACGATCCGTCATTAAAACTAGTGCTGTTAGCTAAAGTCAACGACTTCAGTGGAAAACTCAGCAGTTTAATGTAAAGTGAGATGAAAAGCCACAACGCAAAAGAAACGCTGTGTGGTCGATGAGAGAAGGAGGTTTCAGGAAAGAGGGATCAACTCTTACTTCATCAGGGGACAGATAAAGTGATCTGCCTTCAGGTGAATTCGATGCGCAAGGAATTTAATGTTAAACATCATTATGAGACCGATCGCCAATCCACAAGTGTAAGGTTGAACAGTTTGAAAGAGTGTCATCCGCCCGACAGTCAGCGCTCACAAATCTGGTGAAAATTGTAGCTGTAACAGAGACAAGCTATGTGGTATCTCCCCAAATTGCTAAGAGCAGTAAGCCGTTCAGTGATGGAGAGTTTGTGCAGGACCGCTTGTTGAAAGTGGCATTGTATATCTGGATATGCTGGCTCGCTAAATTGGCACTTTGAGAACCCATGATTTAGATGTTTATGTGGAGGTGTAAAAGAAAAAAAAAAAGTAAGAAGGAAATCAGAAAAACAAGCAGGATGATTTATTTTTTTTATATCGTCAAAACGTGTTTTTCTGACCGCAACAAACCATCCAACATCCAACAAAATGATCCTTTAAACCTCATGAGGGTTTTCTCTTCAGATGTTTTCCTGTGTGGGACTCTGCTGTCCTACACTTATCCCCCTCTCTGCTTCCTCCTCGAGGCAGCGAGTGAAAGGAAAATGTAAGTAATGTAGTGAAAACTCCCACAACACACGCCAGCAGCATCCAGCCGCTTTCGCAATTTCACACTCAAAGAGAGGAGGAGTGGTGCGATGAGAAACGAGGAGAAGAAAGGTTCGACTTCTGCATAAGTATATGAGATTTCCCCCTCTCCCATTCTGGAAGAGGAATGAGAGATTTACATTTGATTTGTATTCTCAGACTGTGTGTGTGTGTGTGTGTGTCAGCTGAGACAAGACATGATGTGAGAGGACTTTTAACTAGGGGGAAAGAAACAGATTTGATAACAAGGCGACAATAGTGTTTAGAGATTGCAACGCAACTTTGAGCCACTTTGAGCTTTCCGTCTTTTGAAGATTTTCCACAGATGATTACGACTGTGCCTCTCTTATACTTAATGATCTTCATAATCACATCAGGGCTGAGATGATCACTTTAAATGACTGGGATTTCATGGAGGATTGTTTAGATTTAAAAAGAGCTGGAATAGTTTGACATGTATTTGATAAAATCAGATTTGCACCGTCATGTAATCTGACGGTTTGTGAACCAGCAGGTGTGTGATGTCAAACACTTGTATTTCTTAGATGAGAATCTTAATAGCAGACTGCTCTTTGACGTCTCCTCTGATCTATAAATAACAACAGTTACAGCATGATAAGTGATACTGTATCTAAAGGCAGAGGGATTATATGATTCGACAGGGTTTGATGAATATATTAAGTGGATGCAAATCATTCACCGCTGATAGCATTATGAGGCATACGCCGCTGTACTTTGCCTGCTTGGGAAAATCTTATCATCTTCACCAGAGATTAATGCAAAGACACTTTCTCACTTGAGGACCTCAGGATGTAGTTAAGCTCTTTGCTGATATTTCTACAAGAGAATATTTGATTTTGTAGATGTAAATGGTGGGAAAAAGTCCATCATGCTGGTAATTAATGGGAATTGTTTGGACACAACTGTATAAGAGGCAAATGAATAAAGGCAAATGTTCTCATGTTGCTCTCAGCAGGAGTCCGGAGCAATCTAAAAGGTGTTAACTTTGTCCTTGGGCTGAAAAGATTAATTAGATCATTAGATAGTGGATTTACAGTAAGAATCAGCAACTATTTTCTAAAATGTCAAGATTTGTTGCTTTTCTTTATATTTTGTGACAGTAAATTGAATATCTTTGGACTGTTTATCAAAAAAAAACATCAACTTGGGCTTTAAGAAGACGTGATGTGCAATTTTCCACAATCTCCTGACATTTTAATGAAAATAATGATTAGTTGCAGGCCTAGTGAGTTATCTCTCTGCTCACAGCACTCGACAGGTGTTCAAAGCCATCTGAGGGTGTTACTTTAAGTTCATTCTGGCAATTTTGCTCTGCATGTAAACATTCATCTTTTTTAAATACCTTGCAGCTGTTTTTTATGCTTCAGAATGTGCTCCAAATGTAACTGACTCACTGAAATAATGATCAAATTTGCATTTCTGCTTATTGTTTTGTTTTGTTGCGTAAGTCCAATTTCTTCCACTGCAGCTCGACAAACTGTTCCCTGCACAGCCGAGATAAAACATTTCATATACTTATTAGAGCCAAAACGATTGGTCAATTGACCACAAAATACGACTAGTTTGATAGTCAATAAATCTTTTCAGTCATTTTTAAGAAGAAATGACAAAACAAAATCCCTGGTTCTTATTTCTTAGATGTGAATATTTGCTATTTTTGTTGTGTCTTATATGAAAGTAAACTGAATTTCTTTGGGTTTTGGACTAAACAAGACATTGGCACTGGGAACTTATGAAGGGCATGTTTTATAAACCAAATGATTAATCGAGAAAACAATCATCAGATTAATCAACTGTAAAAACAAGTGTTGCTTGCTGTCCTACCTTGAATATAATGATCATTCAAAATTAAAATTCTAAATATTTATGCATATATTACATTTTGCAATGTATCATTCAGCTCTCTAAATACCAATATCTACAAAAATAAATCAATCTCATAAAGTGTCTTCATGCTTCATTATGTGCTCCAAATTTACCTGAATCATTAAAATAATCATCAAATTTGATGATCAGAATCTAGTTATCATTTCTAATATGAGTGAAAAAAGACTAAGACCCCAACAGCTTGTTTTGTAGTTTAAACGTGACATTTCTTCAATCACAGGTATGTCAGACTGCCCCTCCACATACTGATCCCTGCACTTAACAGCAAATAAAACTTCAAATAAACAAATCCCGTCCGATGTTAAAGCCAATTCTATCAATTCTATGTAGAAATGAGGATGCTTTAACGATTCCCTGATCTACTCCAGTCCCCGATAAAAACATCTAATCCGTTGGAGGCATTAACAAGGCAGCAATTAGCCTAAATAATAACCTGGAAGTGACATTGGCTACAACTGCTGCCAGTGGGGAAAACAGTCATTAACTGGCCTGCAGCAGTTGTGGGGCAAGAGAGCAAAGCATTCACTAGTAGTGCATAAATAGATGTGGGGATTTAGGTCTCCCTCTCTCTCTCTCTCCGCTCTCCAATCTGCTGTCTGAATAAGTCTGTTTACTGAGGGGGAGGGAGCGGCACAGGTGACACAGGAAACACTGGACAACATCGTGTAAACATACAAAAAACATCTAGAAGAACATGATGAAGCCCTGATGGGGAAAATAGTTGTTTGCATTAAAAGCTTAATTTAAAAAACATATATATACAACCATACATCCTGTTGAGACAATAACAACATGCATTCCAGTGTGTCTATGTGTGTCCTTTGACATTACCTGCTCTGTTTGTAGGACTCCAATTTGTGACCCCTCGACTGGGTGATCCTCCCAGCGGCACCGGCGAGCCAAACACAAAAGAGCACAAGAGCAGCATCCACCTGCATGGTTCACATTCCCCAGAGGACGGACCTCTCCTGTCAGTCAGAATCTACTCCCCTCAAGGGTTCGGAGCACTCTGCCTTGCTGAGACATTCCCTTCTCCAGCGCTGGAGCTGATAAGAGGGAGGAAAATCAGTAACAGCAGCAGCTACACTGAGCTATTCTACGGCCTGAGTGGAAAACATCCTACGGTGCTTAATCTCCACAGTGGGAAAAGCAATTTTGACTAAACCCATAAATCCTTGAGCGTCAGATGGTACAGATTTGATCCCTCCAGCGGCGGATGTGCCTGCCTCTCTGTGCTCTGCTGTGCTCAGATATCCTGCACTCTGATGTGCTCTACTCCACTTTGCACCGCCCAGAAACACCAATTCTCACAATGATGCGGCGCGCTCATTTGTGAGGTCAACGGTTTAGAGATGCAGACTCACAGAGGCTGAGAGGAAGCTCTGTGTCTGATGTGAAAGGCTCCTCAGCTCCTTCTGATGAAGGAGTCTCGTGCCTGGCATTTTAACAATCTCTGGCAAAAAAAATGAAAGAATTAGCATTTCTGTTTGTTGCTGTTTGCAGGATTTTCGGTATTGTTAAATGTAAACCGACAGTGAATGTAGGGTTTTATAATTGCGGAGTTATTTTTCCTCGCTGTTTGCTATGTTTACTGTTTTTTCTCAGGGGACTCAGATTTGGGAATATTTTTAGATGCTCTAAAAAATAATTACACAGGTGGATGTGTTGGCGAATCCAGCAGAAATAAGGCCAACTTTAGCAAGTTTATTTTACACATGAGACCAGAAATCTACATAATGTAGGGGATACAAAATCTGTTAGATCATTGATTTTGTCCACAGTTGTGGCAATCTTATCATCACATCCTTTTAAAAAACAAAAATAATGTGTGTGATTTTCAGCGACGCACTAGAGGCTGCACCACTATTTGTCTGTCAAGGCGTGCTGTCCATCTGAATAAGCAAATCAAAAAACGTCTCGGCAAAGACGTCACCAGCCATGTGTCCCCCCCCTCCTTTTTTTTGTTTTAGCATACTGAACAGTTGGATTATAAGATCATGAATTTGGGTTATCTCCATGGACGTCAATCTGAAAATTGGTGTAAGTAACGTTAGGCATTGTTTGTGTTTCAGATTTGTGGGTCCTTCTTTAGTAGCAGTACTTCTGCTGACTGACTAAAAATAACAGCTAAATGCACCAACTAAGAAACTATTCATGATTTATACACTGATCTTTTAGTTTTTGTACTGGATTTACAGTGAGCCTTCTATAATGGTGTTCATGTCACGGTTCGGTGAAGGTGAGGACCCAAATGCAGTACAATGGATGATGATTTTAACCACAAAGAGAGCTTTATTAACAAAAGCTAATAAACATACAGAAATACAAAGTAACAAAACAACACAAACCGAACACGAACGGGTAGATACGGGCAGATACGGGCCGGTAACAAACACGTAACATGAATAACAATCCGACAAAGAACACTGAGACAGACAGGGATATATACACAGACACTAAATGAGGGCACTAGACACAGCTGGGAGAGAAAGGCAAATACACAGGAGGAAACTAATGAAGGGAACGAGAAACACCTGGGGAGAAAGGCAGAAAACACAAGGGCAGGAAGTAATACCAGACATGACACAAGGGGAAGGGAACATTTCAAAATAAAACAGGAAACAGAAACCAAGATCATGACATAACCTCCCCCTCAAGGGACGGATCCCAGACGTCACAAAAATCCAACAGGGTGGGTGGAGGAGTGCCGGAGGAGGGTCTATTGCCCGTAGGAGGCGGGGCAGGAGACCGCTCTGGAGGACGGTGAGGCGGACGGAGAGCCTGGGTTGGATGCGGCTGGAGCCACCCAGGAGGCCGGCGGGGAGGCTGTGCAGGATGCGGGTGCAGCCGCTCCGGAGGCTGGCGGGGAGGCCGGCGGGAGGCCGGCGGGCTGGCCGGCGGGGAGGCCGGGCAGGATGCGGGCAGAGCCGCTCAGGAGGCCGGCGGGGAGGCCGGGCAGGATGCGGGCAGGATGCGGGCAGAGCCGCTCAGGAGGCCGGGCTGGAGTCCAACGGAGTAGTCGCTCGGGAGGCCGGAGTCACTGGGGTCTCGACAGTCGGGGGGAACACGGGGATCTCGAGCGTCAACGAGGACACGGGGGTCTCGGGAGTCAACGGGGACACGGGGGTCTCGGGAGTCAAGGGGAGTGAAGGGGTATCGGGAATAGATGTGAGCACAGGGGTCTCGGGAAGAGATGGGAGCACAGGGGTCTCGGGAAGAGATGGGAGCACAGGGGTCTCGGAAGGAGAGGGGCTCACAGGGGCTGGTGTATCGAGGGACAGAGGGAGCACAGGGGCTGGGGCATTGAGGGACAGAGGGAGCACAGGGTCTGGGGTAATCGAGGGACAGAGGGAGCACAGGGGCTGGGGTAATCGAGGGACAGAGAGAGCACAGGGGCTGGGGTATCGAGGGACAGAGGGAGCCCAGGGGCTGGGGTATCGAGGGACAGAGGGAGCCCAGGGGCTGGGGTATCGAGGGACAGAGGGAGCACAGGGGCTGGGGTATCGAGGGACAGAGGGAGCACAGGGACTGGGGTATCAAGGGACAGAGGGAGCACAGGGGCTGGGGTCTCGAGGGGTAGCTGGGGAACAGCTGGGGTCTCGATGGGAAGCTGGGGAACAGCTGGGGCGGATGTCAGCAGAGATCCGGCAGCGGGAACTGGAGTCTGTGGAGGTCCGGCAGGTGGGGTCTGCGGAGGTCCGGCAGCGGGAACTGAAGTCTGCGGAGGTCCGGCAGCGGGAACTGAAGTCTGCGGAGGTCCGGCAGCGGGAACTGAAGTCTGCGGAGGTCCGGCAGCGGGAAGCTGAAGTCTGCGGAGTTCCGGCAGCGGGAACTGAAGTCTGCGGAGGTCCGGCAGCGGGAACCTGAAGTCTGCGGAGGTCTGGCAGCGGGAACTGAAGTCTGCGGAGGTCCGGCAGCGGGAACTGAAGGCTGTTGCGGCCCGGCAGCAGAAATTGGAGGCTGCCGAGACCAGGCAGCAGGAACTGGGTTCTCATAATTAACTTATTACATCTTACTCACTACATCATATGGTCATGTTTTTCATTTACTAAGTCACAGTTATTATTAGAGCCCGACTGATGCTGGATTTTTAAAGGTTACAAGATTTTGTAAAGAGATAAAAACTTGCCTCCTTGAGATGAAAGATATGTATTTCCCTTAGACATGTGCAGGCTTTTGTACTTGTGACCAAAATCTGCTTTGATGTAGAATCACAGCTTTACAGGGTTAAGAGAAAAGGTTTCTGTCACCACTAGTTGGCAGCAGAAACCAGATTAGCAGCAGTTACACTACATGTAATACAAAAATATGAGAATGATAATTCGGCTGGTATTTATTTTTTTAATATTTAAATACAACAAATAACGTTTCTTCTGCAGAAAATAATATTTAATGCAAAAAATGTATTGACCTATTATTAGCATTTACAATTTTGAATGGTAGCCTTAGTAACATTTTCTGAAGAAGATGCAGCGTGCAGATGTTTCAGTTTGTCTTCGACATCGTTCTAGTTCAAGTTCTAGCACACATGCATGACGTTTCATAGAAGAAGAAGAAGAAGAAGAAGAAGAAGAAGAAGAAGAAGAAGAAGAAGAAGAGCAATATGTATAAAGCCCATATATAAACCAATACAAATATATATATTTATCACATTGGGTTTAGATGTGGTTGATCATTTCCTTCAAAACAGTCTCAGGAAATAAAGGGACTATTACCCATACATATATAAAGAGCTCTTACCTCTACTACCTTTTGGCCTGACATGACTTGGCCCACAAGCAGTAGAGTCAGCATCACCATGAGATCCTGCTCTGTTTGTCACTTCTGCGTCTGTTGTTCTACTCACGAGACATTAATATAAGCATATATTTTTGTACTGTAGCTTTATGTGTAGGATTTAAGAGTATAAACAATCGCTAGTCTAAAAGTAGCAAAAAAGCACAAGGTTACTCCTGAACCAACCCTTCACTTGTTTCTATGTATGTCACGCTCTGTTGTTAGCCAATGAACGGTAGCCAGCGGGGTATGTTTGCCCTGAGTTTAGTCTGTCAGACAAATGCACTCCTTTTCTCCTTTTACAGAAACGTCCACAAATCATATAGGTTATGTTTAATTCCTCAGTTATAGCAGATGATCAGTGTTGTGCGCAAGACAAACGACAGACACGACCTTTTAATCCTATTGAGCGAGGCGGGATTTGTGACTGAGAGGCAAACATCAGGGTAAAAAAAACCCAATATCATATAGTGAAGTCATTGGCTCGCGCAGTACTGGCGGGGCATTGTAAAGTTTACTGAAAGCATTAAGTAAAATCATGTCTACTGAAATTATTACTATGTAGCGCTATTTGATGAGATAGTAAACACGATCAGATGCGTAAATGACAACAAGGACATTAATGGACAAAGACACGTATAGGTGAAAATGAAGTGAAAAGGTGGTTTGATTTGTTTATTTATGTATTGGCAGTTGGTTCGTCCAGTTAGCGCTGAGCTAAAGTGAAGCGCGCTGCATTGTCATTTACTCCCAGCTGTATGTTAGCTAGCTGTTACCGATCAACATGAGCCATTCACGGGAGATCAAACGTAAGTATTGCTTCACTTGTGCGGTGTTTACAAGTGAGAAGGCGTTTTTATTAACCACATTTGTTTCGATTGTTTACACTGTTGATATGTAAAACCTTAATGTGAAATATTCTGCAGAGCTGCTGAAAGCAAAAAGCAAAGTGCAGCACAGCAGAAACTTAAAAGAGGAAGCAAACATCTGCAATCAGCTAGGAGAGCTTCTGTCCAGAAATGGTAAGTGTTTACTGTTGAATGAAGAGATGTGTATAGGAATCTGTGGGAATGGCATTTATCTCATATTCCAACACATATTATACACAAATACACAAATATAGAGTTTAAGATGAACAGTTCAAATATAATACATTTATGTTATTTATTGGTCTGATATAGGTTTTAGTTATTGTTATTGCTAGATGTGTGCATTGTATACACATTCAGGGACAAGAGATGGAAATCGGCATTGTGCGCTGTATTTATTGTACACTGCCCCTGTTTTTAAATAAACCAATATATGAATGAATCATATTTGATACAGTGATAAGAACATAACATAGACATTTACAAGGCCCCAGAATAGAAGTGTCAGACCAAAATCAAACAGTTGATAGCAGTGATATGTCTAAAGATGCATATTATACAGTTACTCATCATTTTGTGAAGTATACAGATGGAGGTGACTAACTAACCAACTCGGCCTGTGTGTATTTACAAAATATACATGAATTTATTCACAATAATTGCATACAATAAGTGGCATTCTGGTGAGTTTTAAGTAGTTTTGAGCAATCATCATTGCAGTTAATTTGAAGCTTCACAGTCCTACACACCACTGTCTTCTTCTTCTGCTGCTGCCTCCTTATAGATTCAACCCCTCTCAGTGTAGAGTTACCCCAGAGTTACTAGCTGTTTAATCAATCCAGTTATCCTTCAAAACACCATAAAAACCCTTCTGCTGTCTCCAAAATCTCTACTCTTGTAGCGGTAAACAGGTTTCCCTGTTGATCACGAAAACATGTCTAATGAGTAATGGGAAGTGCAATTTCTGAGTCCTAATCTAAATGTACTCATCCATCCTTGTTTCTGTTCTTTTGTGCATCTCAGGTGATTATAAGGCTGCGATTAGGGAGCACCAGCAGGAGTTGTCTCTCTCTGAGGTGCTAAGCGATGTGATTGGACGAGCTGTGGCCAATCGTAAGATAGGAGAATGCTACGCAGAGATGGGAAATATTCAGGCTGCTTTGAAAGTGAGTAGATCTGCTTTAACAAAAACAAAACAATGTGGCCATTAAACCAATAAAAACCTAAAACGTCAGTACTACAATGATACAAACGTAGGGGACAACACGCAGGCTCATATTACAACCGTACAGCGACCTTAAGAAGGCTTGTTACAGGGTTTATGTATTTTTCTTTAGCACCAGAGATGTCACCTGGACCTGGCTCGCTCTGTCAGAGATCATGCTGAGGAGCAAAGAGCGCTGGCCACTATTGGTCGAACCTACCTCTTCAGTTATGAATCGGACCAATCGAGGAACAGTTTGGAGCAAGCAGAGGAGGCCTTCAGGAAGAGCCTGTCCATTGTGGATGACCGTCTAGAAGGTCTGCACTGTTTCTATGTGCTTGTTTGTATCCTCAAGGATTTTATGGAGCGTATTAAGCTATCTAATAGTATGTAGTTTTTGTAGTACTTGTTTGTTCTGACATTTTATTGTTCTAACCTCCAGGAACTGTGCCGCAGCGAGAGATTAGTGAGATGAAGGCACGTCTCTTCCTCAATCTGGGTCTGGTCTGTGATCAACTTGGGGAGCCCAAACGTTGCAGCGAGTTTATCCGTCGAAGTGTCTTTATTGCAGAGTAAGAACATCCTAAACTAAACTTCATAGTAGTTTAAAGACTAATTGTTTCTTACTGTTCCCTGAGCACGTACAACCGGGTCTTAATCTATAACTGATTCCCATAAAGTATTGTTCATTGTGGGTTTCTTCGTTCTCATCCTGTAAAGGAAGAGTCAGCTGCTGGAGGATCTCTACCGTGCAAACTTTAACCTGGGCAACATCTACTTCCGTCACGGTCAACAGTCTAACGCTGTGCGCTGCCTCGAACAGGCCAAAGAGTGCGCAAGGAAGATCAAAGACAAGTTCAGTGAGAGCGAGTGCTTTCACTGCATCGGCAAGGTATGAATTCATTCTTAAGAGAGCTATAGCAAAAATAGTCAAATTGCAGTCAACCAACTGACCCGTTTTCTGTTTATTGTGGCTCTGCATTTTGTAATTAGTGCGTCTCCATGACATTCATCCACAGGTGCAGCTGTCTCTGGGTGATTTCGTAGCAGCTCGACGATCTCTGAAGAAGGCTGTCTTTCTGGGCTCCCAGCAGCCACTGGACAGGCAGGCAGTGAAGAAAGCTTTCAAATCTGGTGAACGAGCTACTTTGTTTTCTCCACCCAGTCCTGCAGATTATTTGTTTTTAGTTTAAAAAAAAAGTTTTCACTATGATAGCTGAGTTGATGCCGTGATATTATTATTATTTTCTACTAGCGGATAAAGGCTGTAAATTGGAGGAAGAGTTGGGAGAGGATCAGGGCAAAAAACTTAGCTCCCATCAGGCCGTGGGGCTGGCAGAGCAGCTGGGCGACCTTTACTGCAAGGTTGGCTGCTACAGCAAAGCTCTGGATGCATATGAAGCTCAGGTAAGGAATGTTCCAATGTTTACTTTAGCACCCAATATTCACTGCGTTTGAACTCTTCTCCAATTTGAGTTTATTCACATAATAGAGTTACTTGTGTTGAACTTTGATGTCTGTGTGGTGCAGCTAAAGGGCGCTGAGGCGTTGGAAAAGCCAGCCAGGGAGCTGGCTGTCATCCATGTGTCCTTGGCTGCGACCTACACAGACCTGAGACGGCACAGCAAGGCGGTGGAGCACTACAGACAGGAGCTGGCTTTACGACAGGGCAGCTCTACTGAGGTATACCTGCACTACCTGCCTCTTCACTCAACATTACTCTATTATAATGCTATTTTAAATGATTCTTTGATCAAAGTGGTATAATCTGCCGGTTTCGTACAAAGTCTATTTGAACCGTTATGTTTCCAAGGTTATGAATATGCTATGCTTGATTTTCACTCTTTTTAATATTTGAAATGAAACCATCCAGTCTTCATATTGTTTTGTTTTCTCCGGGCGCATTAAATAATCATGATCAAAACATACAATCACAGTTAAAAGAAACAGCTGGTTAAATAAACAAAAATGACGATATATATTGATTGCTGTAAATGTAAAGTTCTGTAAACTTACATTTTTAGATGTGATGATAAAAGCTTAAATGGGGTGGAATAAATCCTATAAATATATATAATTTAACAGTTTATTGGTTTAAGTATATACAAACTCCGCAGCTGAATCACCTGTATGATTGTTCTTAGTATTTCATTGGTACTGTTACTTTAAACTGTCAAGCTGCCCGACGTAATTTACAATATTAAATAATATTCTAATAATAAATGGTGCATGTAATTAAATCGCTTGTACGTGTCTGTATCAGGAGTGCAGCACATGGCTGAACATCGCTACAGCTCAGGAGGAGAGCGGCTGTGCCTCGGAGGATATAGACAGCAGCTACAGTACAGCCTCACGCTTGGCTCAGAAGTCTGCTCAGGCCAGACTACAGGTGAGCTGGAAAGGAACAAGTAACTGCATTTGAAAGGCGGATTAATTTTCATACATAATCAGCCTTTTTATGTATAGCTGAAAATCCATGTGTTGTGTTAAAGAGTACCGGTAATACTTTGAAGGGCCTAACAACAGATGCCGTGTATGGACTCACTTTCTCTGCTACAGAAACGCGTGTTGAGGCTCTGGCTGGCGTCCCAGAGACGACGCGGCTCATCGAAGGCCGATGACACTGAGGCGATGATGCAGGAGCTGAATGCCGCTCAGGGCTGGAGTCCAGATGGGAGTGATTGTGAGGAGGATGAAGAGGAGGAGACGGACAACAGTGAGCCTCTGGATGACAGTGACGTCGTTCTCTCAGACTCAGGTAGAGCTGGCATTCTGCCACGCTGACGTCTCTAAACAAATGGATTATAATAGATAATATTGAAGTTGTTTTATGTTTGTCTCGCGTGACTTTTCATACGGTTTCTAGATGATGATTTGGAGGGTTATGACAAGATGGTGTCGGGAAGGAGGAAGGCAGGAAGAGTGAGTCGTATATCAGTTGTCACTTTACACAAGTTTTCCATGTCTTCAGTGTTTTACCCTCTGCTCTCTTTGTATCTGTTTTTTAGTGGAAAAAGAGAAACGAGAAGGGCGAGACATCTCTGCACAGAGCGTGCATAGAAGGGAACCTGAAGCAGGCCCAGTATCTGGTGGAACAGGTGGGACAGATGATAGTAAAATCCTCAGTAAACAGTAACATATCTGTATTAAACTGAGCAGACGTCCAATAACAAAACTTCTTGTCTATCTAAGCTTATTAAATATTTACTACACCAAAACACATCTCAAGAAGACTTTAATCATTTAGAAAGAGTGATGTTCATGAAGCTGAAAGAGTAAATTAAACCTGGATGGTCTGATATTAACGATGCTCTGCTTGTCTGCATGTCAGGGTCACCCAGTGAACCCCAGAGACTATTGTGGCTGGACTCCTCTTCATGAGTCCTCCAACCACGGTCACTATGGTAACTGATTTCATATTAACTGTATTTAACCTTGATTTAAAAAGTTGTTAAAAAGTAAAAATAAAAACACCCTTTTCTCTCATGCAGACATTGTAGCCGTGCTTCTGGAGCACGGCGCTAACATCAATGATCCTGGTGGTCCCTTATGTGAAGGAATGACTCCTCTCCACGATGCACTCGCTTGTGGCCATTTAAACGTTGCACGACTTTTGGTGGAACGAGGGGCTTCTGTCACCCAACGCAACTCCAAGGTGTGTGTGTGTGTGTGTGTGTGTGTGTGTGTGTGTGTGTGTGTGTGTGTGTGTGTGTGTGTGTGTGTGTGTGTGTGTGTGTGTGTGTGTGTGTGTGTGTGTGTGATATGCTGCATATTAGTATTATTAAACTGTAATTCACAGAGAGTTGCAAACCACTTAAAGATATCTTTGTGAATTAGAATGTGTTGAATGCATGACGCAGTTCACTGTGTGCTGCGCTGATGAAACTCACAAACACGGCTTGATGTTAAATTGCAATATGTCTCGTTTAGTAAAAAAACAAACAAGCATTTTTGTGATGCCAAATACACATTCATGTCTTTATATAATGGATAGAATTATGAAGTCTTAAGTTCAGGTACATATGTTTGTTTTTCATAATGAAACCATTTATTCCCTCTGAGCATAAATGTAATTTTCTTCATGGTTTGAATTTCTCTATTATTTCCTTCCAGTCATGGAGGCATGGACATGATTCCTGTAACCATAGTTTAGTTTCGTCCTTGCACAACAATTGTGTCATATTCTACCAAGAAATACAAATTATTCATCAAAAATAAGAGTTTCTGTTCTCTTTACTGATGTAAGGGTTAAGAACTCACTCCAGATGTGTTTAATATCACTGTCTGGTAATATGGAAATCACCCCACATCCTCTATAAAACTTAATCCGACAGAATATGGCTTACATGTGTACATCTGTCTCGTGCGTGGAAAATCTGCTCAAAGATTATAGGTCATAGATCTAATGTATAGTCGTCTGTGATTATCTAATGTTAAATGTATGTATCCTTATTTCCTATCTTGGTCTTTGTTGATGATGCAAATGGAGCTGCTGTAATGCAAGAAAAATGTCAGACTTGATCTGACAATAAAGTATTCTCATCATCCTCATGTTTCCACCATCCTGTGTCAGGGTAACTCCGCCATGGACACCCTGCGTCAGTGGCAGAGGACGTACAGCAGAGAGTTGGACCAGGACACCAAGCAGGAGTGCATCGCTACAGAGAGACTGCTGAGGAAGGCTCTTGCAGGGGGAGGTGAGGTCTTTACATCATCACAAACAGTTTAGCCACGCTTCGCCTTTTTAAGTATCCTTTCAGACACAGTTTCCCCACGCACTTATCTCTCTCTAACACAGTGGCTGCTGCTCCGGCCCCAGCCAAGCCTTTCGATGCCCTGCAGGACAGCCAGCTGTTTGATGCCGAGAACTCAGAGCTGCTGTCCTCCTCTGGAGGGGGCTGTTCCTCCAGCCAAGACTGGCCCCTCACCAACAGGAACTCAGAGGTGAAGGAAAAACCTGCCAGCCCCAAACGGTGGCAGAGCAACGGCTCAACACAGCGGCACAGAGCCAGAGGAACAGAGGCTGCTGTCCTGTATGGGGTAAGGCTTATTTATATTTAAATAAAAATACTTTATTGTTTTTGTATCTGATTACTGCTCCTAATACTCGGATGGGTTAAATGCAGAGTGTACATGTGCGACAGTGAATTGTCCTGCAGGAGGTTATTTAATCCTGGAGCAAACTCTGTCACTTCTGCTAGCTACAGTAGCTAGGAAGCTCATCCTCTGTCAATTTTTAGCAAAAACTTTAATTAATTCACCATTTTTAATTGTTTAATCCATCCAAAAAAGTGTTTATGCTTCTTATCCAGGTCCATAGCTTGTTAATAAGTAGGAATTATGGTAATATACTGCTAGGTTGTACTGAAAATGATGTGTTGTAACAATAAAACCTTCTAGACAGTATTGTCACTAGTATTCCGTCATACTTTCATACTTCAGGACGGTAAAACGTGTATTACATGTCATACTATTTGATATTAAGAAGGCCTGAAGAAAGTCTTAAATATAACTGTGTTGCCCCCGTGGAAACCGTTCCACTGAATTCTTTAGATCTCAATTACTGTATGTGATTTGTATATAAAGTCAAGTTTATTTATTTATATGTCTTCCATAGAATAACAGCAGCTCCTCGGACGACAGCGACTCTCACTGCATCAGTCCTCTCCGTGCCGTCCGCCCTAGACACAGTTTCCCAACAGCCCAGAGTCAAAAGGAAGTCCTCGCAAACAAGGAAGCCGACCCGATCCCCAACACGGGCCGAGAAAATGTCAGAGAGGCTCCCGTGCCGTCTGTCTTTGCACGAGATGAGTACCATAGCGCCATTCGAGGCTTAGGCAGCGCGAAAACGCTTCTCCAGGGTCTGTCACAGCCTCAGTTCTCCAGCACGCCAGCCGTTTCATCCAGCAACAAATCAGCCCTGGTTCCTGAGGAGGAGTACATGGCTGATGAGTGGCTGGAGGATGATTTGGGGGAAATTCAGCCGAAGAAGAAGAGGAGGCTTCGGGTGGAACAGATTGGGATGAGAGGGGAAGACACTGCCTCGTCTTTTGTAGCAAGAAGTCAAAACAGACTCTTTGACCCCTGCAGAGGTAAAGATTTGATTATTTTGTCTCGTTTTATTTTTCTCCACTTCTTTTCTTCGTCTACCTTCATCATGCTCCTCTGCTCTTTCAGGTTCTGCAGTCCCTTCGTCGTCCAGCAGGAGTCTCTCTCTGAAAAAGAACGGCTCTCTGAAGCCTCACCAGGTCAAAATGACTCAGATGCCAGGGATGGTCCGGTTGGGCAGACGAGAGGTCAACAGGTCACACAGCCCCACGGTTACAGACGATGACGACATGGGACCAGAGACACCACCCCCCCCACACATGCACATGCAGGTGAGAAAATAAACCTTCTGTATCTGATGAGTTACAGATGGAGTCACATGTAGAAAAATGCGCAATATTATTTGCCCAGGACGAATGTAATGTACCTTATTTATTTTTTAAATGACTAATTTCATGTTCAGAAAGAGATTTCACATTATTAGTACGACGTTGACTGCAGCTTGACAATTATTAATGTTTCAGCATCACTCGGGGCCATAAGTGGAACATCATTTGTCAGGATCATTTTCCTTGATTAACTTTAGACAGTGATTAATGTGCTTTTGAGTGAGCGAGATGATCAAGAAGGTAATGTGCATTTTAAGACATCGGTGCAGCTTGAATACCTTTACTTTGGATCTAAACTGACTTTACATCATCCCTTCACCCCATGAGTCACACTGCACACTTTCAGAGTTTCTAGATCCGAGTCTTGATCTAATTGCAGGATTTGGTGGATTTTCCTCTTTTTGAAGATGCCAATCTGTTTTTTCTGATATGTATGTTTTTAATTTGTCACTTTATTTCAGCCTCCAACTCAAATTCTAGTTGCTCCCATGCCCACACCACTGCCTCCACCAATCAGAATGAGGGTCAGAGTTCAGGAAGATGTTTTCCTCATCCCAGTTCCACAAAGGTTTGTCTATACAGAAAGAATGGCATCAGTGATGGGATGGGATTTTTTTGGTTTGTTTACACATTTTTTTAACCAGACTGGTATTTTGTTTTCTTTAAAACCATGGCATCATTCCACTGTGTTCCAGTGAGGCAGACTCCTGCACTGTGTCGTGGCTGTGTGAGCAGGCCGCTCAGCGTTATTACCAGAAGTGTGGCCTCCTGCCTCGCCTCTCACTGCAGAAGGAAGGTGCTCTGCTCTGCCCGCAGGACCTGCTGCTGGCTGTCCTGCACACCAATGAAGAGGTGAGGCCACGCATTAACCCTGGAGCCTCACTTCAGAAAACTTAAAAAAACTGCCATAAAATTATTATATATTAATATTATTTTCCATTTTCACTTATTTTGAATCAACTTTGTGATTCATCATAACTACCAAATAATCATACCTTTTTTAATGAATGGATATTTTAATATAATCATAACCCTTTGAATGCCGGTTTGTTTACATAATGCCAGTTGTTGATGCCAACATTGAATTATTTTTCTATACTGAATTCTACATGGATTGTTTCACAGGCTGGGATATGTCGATGGTAGGCAACAACATTGATTGTGATGTAATTTTTTTTTTTGCAGGAACCAGGAAAATAGCATGTATTTAAAAAAAATAAGGCAAAATCGCTCAATCTGATGTAAAATAGTAAAAACTATGTTGAAAGCCTGATATTATACAAGACATGATTTTATGCTTTAATGGCCCTGGGATCAACAGGGACATTTATGTCCTTAAGGGACTGACTTTATTGTACACTGTAAAGTACCCTTTCCAAAATGTAGGCATTAGCACAGCCCAAATGAACAAAATGTGAGGAACGGATTAAGAAAAAGTGCCTTTTTGAGATTGCTTTTACTACTGTTTTACTTATTTTCATCAGGACATATATATATATATATATATATATATATATATATATATATATATATATATATATATATATATATATATAATTTAAGGTGGTGTGTTGTGTTGTAGGTTCTGGCTGAAGTGTGCTCCTGGGATCTTCCTCCTCTCCCCGAGCGCTACAAGAAGGCCTGCAACAGCCTGGCAGTTGGTGAGGAACACACACACACACACAAATGCACACAAACTTAGAAATACACATTTCGATGACTCATCCTGAAACATCTTTGTCTCCCTGCAGATGAGAACAAGCGTGTCAGCCGGCTGTGTGAGGTGCAGGATGGGAGCTCCTCTGTGTCGGTGTGCGGCCTCAGCTTGGCGCCCTCCGGTCTCAGCCCGCTCCTCCGTGCCCTGAAACTGCAGGCCAGCCTCACTGAGCTGCGGATTTCCGGAAACCGTCTCCATGACAACCTTCTCCCCGAGCTGGTTGCCACAACAATCACCATGCCTCGCCTTCGGCTGCTGGACATTTCTGCCAATGGCATTACAGGGGAAGGTCTGGAGAAGGCAGTGAATGCTTTAAAGGGACAGTGTCATCCTGCGTTTCCGGTAAAGAGCTGTTTTTATTTTCCTGCTGTCGTCAGTGTTTCCTTTTCAAGATAGTTTTGTCTTTGTCTACTATTATAATATAGTAACTTTTAAAGTGTACACTCACCCTGAATCACAATCAGACATATTTTCTCAGCATTTTCACTCTTAGTTATGAAGATAGTTTGTGTTTGTATGTGCAGAGATTCTGCCTCTCTCTCTTTTCTCCTCATACTTTGGTTTCACTTAAGAATGCAGTTTGTTTAAGTCTAGTCATACTTGAACTGTCACAAACCACAGTGTTAAAACAAACTGTCATGCACATTTTCCCATCACAACTCAGAACGACGAGTTTAATACAAATACAATTTAATAGTGAATTCTGTCTCATGCACAGTGCTCATTGTTTGCGGTTGTTTTCCTCTCACAGTGCCTGGAGGAGCTTGACCTCAGTATGAACTATCTGGGTGACGGTGTGTCTGAGTCTCTGTCCTGCCTGCTGTCCTGCTGCCCTCTGTTAGCCAAGCTGTCTCTGCAGGCCTGTGGCCTCACCGCTCGCTTCCTACAGCAGCATCGACTGCTGCTAGCCCACGCTCTGACAGGTGACTCTCTAACAGGCTGTAATGTAATGTTTAGATACTAGGTTAGTTAATGAGATGGATAAAGTTGTGTTTGCTTTAAAAGTGCTTGTAGTGAGTGATATGCAGACATTAGTGTCCTTTTGTTAATCAAATCCTTAGAAATGAAGACAAAGAATAGTATTAAAGTATTGTTGATGTACAGTATCAGTATCCAACATAGAATATATTTTAGCTTAAATAAGATGTTTTGCCTGTTTTAAAATGAGTATATAGATAAGTAAATTAATATCATTTCAGGAACGGGCCACCTGAAATCAGTGTGTCTATCCCACAATGCACTGGGCTCCACTGGCTTTGAGCTGGTGTTGAAGACTCTACCTCTCCACTGTCTCACACACCTGGACCTGTCTGCCGTGCGCAGGGGTCAGGCTGATTACCCGGCGCTGGAACACCTCACCAAAATCCTGTCACAGGTACATAAACCATGTTCAGTACACACACACACACACACACACACACACACACACACTAAAGAAACAGCATTCATGTGTGGATTGATTGAGAGTTTAAATGTACAATACAAACAAATCAAAGCGTCCGTCTTTCCTTGTAGGATGAGTGTTCACTGACCCACCTGAGTCTGGCAGCAAACGGGTTGACGGACAGCAGTGTAGCCACCTTGTCCAGGTGAGCGTACGTGTGTGTGCGCATGCGTGTGTTTGTCTTGCCTTATTATAGGTGATTAGTTTATTTCATGCCTCGTACGTTAACACAGAACCAGGAGGAGGAATTCCTTTATTTGCCCCTTCAGTCATCAGTTTCTCTATTAAACCTTTTGGTTGCTCCTTCTAGGTGCCTGCCTTCATGTCCGACTCTGGTCAATCTGAACCTATCAGGAAATCCGTCTGTTACCTCAGCAGGACTTCACAACATCCTGACCTCCCTCAGAGAGGCTTGTCGACCTTTGACCCTTCTAAACCTTCAAGGTGTGTTAAGTTACAGGTAGCTTTTGGTGTTTCTCTTCCTTCTTGAGGCGTAATAAACCTGCTGAATGCGGTGTCTTTCTCATTAAACGTGTATCAAGCCAATGTTTTGAGGGGAGGAAGTTAAAAACAAAATTTTTTACATCCATGTTTCCTCGCCAGCAATCTTCTTATTTGCCTTTGGTGGCACATTACCGTTATAAATATGTTCAGTATAATTTGCCTATGAGTAAGATGTGCTACATTGGTACATTGCCACTACATATTTATGGTTGAAGAGTAAAGAACGTGAATATTGTGAATCTTCTTTATTTTGGTCTTTTCATATCATGATTTGTAATAAATATTAAAAAAAAGAAAGTTCATTTTGCATTTTCTAAAGCATGGAATAGGAGGAGGAAAATAACTTATTGTCACACTTTACTTTAGATTAAGGACTATTTTATTTTATAAATTGAATCCGATATAGAACGTTTTAACGTGCATGAGATGATGTATACATTTCACATTTGAAGTTGTTAGTTACAATGTGTATATTATGTTCACACCATGTATACTGTAGGCTGTCTTTAATACAAATGATAAACAAGCTGCTGTGTTGCTTCACCGCAGGCTGCGAGGTGTCTGGCCCCTGGGACACTGCAGGTCTGGATGGTTTGTCAGAGCTGGTCAAGGATCTCCGTCTTTGCTCTCAGGGACTCAACAAGCTGGACCGGCAGGCCTTAAAGCAGAGCTGGGACACCAGCCGGTCACGTGGACACTTCATTGACCGAAACAGTAAGTGTCTGCTCTCTGCTGCGGCCTCCTCATGAAGGGGGGGGGGAACTGAAATGTGCTCCAGAGACGATGGCAGAGCTTTCATCGCTGACACGTGAAATTATAAAAACACAACTTTTATAATAAGGGTGCTTTTAACTGCAAACTGCACCAAAGGAAATAACCAGCGACGTGGCTTCCACAGACATTCTGTGTAAATGGCTTATATGTTTCATGTATTTTGTACGCCTTATTTATATATATCTGTGTCTTCAGTTTGTTATGTTACCACTGGATTTGATATTAAAAAAACAATTAAAGTGACTCACATGCATTTGTCTCTGTGGCCCATGTTTCATCTCAATGAAAGGATTCTTCCTGGTTCTAATTCAAACTTTTTACTCATATCTTTGACAAAATCAAACACCAATAAAACCAAAGGGACGAAGGGAAATGTTGACCCAAATAAAGGTGGTAAATAAAAAGGGACTGACTGACGTATCAGTCGGGATAAACAACAGACCAGGCCACAAATATCCAAAATCAACAGACTTATCTTCCAAAGTAATCATGCAGCAAAGTCTTATACCGAGAGTTATCTTTGCTTAGGATGTGAGCACAGTTTTGCACATTCCTTTTTGATTTTTGCCTAAATCCCCTATCTTTATAGTGCAGACTTTAGAACCGTGTTTTTTCATTTGTTCACTTTATGAAAAGTTTATGCCACATGTTAATCTTTTCAATCACATCCTGGAAACTGAGCGCGTCTGAAGTCACCAGCAGCGAGCCATTCTCACGTGTAAACCAGCCTATGACCCGTTTCACACCAACTGAAAATAAGTTTTCTTATCTTCTTTCTTTTCTTATGTTTCTTATTATTGATTGGTGAGGTATTGTATTAACAGCTCCTAACAACATCCTGTCAGAGCAAGGTTAGCGGGCTGTGGTTGTTTTATTTCTTTTTGCCATCCATCTTTAAAGGCGACACACACAAACTGGATGCCACAAGGTGATGTTTAAATTGACCCCTGGTCCTTAAAAAAATCCAAAAACAAAAGGGCTTGTACAAAATAAAATGCAATATATTTCTGTGGAAGTGCTGAATGTAATTTTCAGTTGCAATTGTTGTTTGTATAAGTGGAAGTCAAGTGTAGAAATTATAGTTTCTGAGCAGCTTTGCCACTGAAACAAGAGTTTTATATGTGCTATCAGCTTTGTAGTCACACTACTAATATTGTTCTGGTCATTTTGAACTTAAAATGAAGTTTAAGTACTATCTCTGACTTTTAAAACATGTTTTCAGAAAATACAAGCTTTAAAAATTTTTTTTTTAAAGTGTTTCTTTGTAACTTGGCCATTTTTGTTTTATTTTTTTAAGGTTTGTAAAAAAGTTTCAAAGCTAATTGACGTTCCAAGAACCAAATCAACCCAAGTGATATCACAAAAATTGACTTATGAGGTTTTAACAGGGGTTAAGGGTGACAATGAGTTTTCAGAAAATTTGAAATTTGAAACATTTATTTATTTCATCTGTGCACAGATACAGAAATAGAAAATAACATCACAGGCATTGCAAACTAAATAAAGATACAACACAAAGTAAAAGTAGAAGAAAGCTGAAAGATCCTTTTATCATATAGTTTATGCAAGTGTGTGTTCAGTCAACAAACACTTTTCTTACAAATGAAATGCATTATTATTATTATTCATGCATACGACGTCGGGGATATTCATTTATTTGAATTTGAAAATCATCCTTGTCACTTGGATAAACTTGCTCCAACAACTCCTTTGACCTAAAGAGAAAAAGAAAACAATTATTAAAATAATGGAAAATCAGTTTGGAGACGATGTATTGAAATCATTTACTTAAGTAAGAGTAGAAATACTCCATTACAAGTAGAAGTCCTACATTCAAATGTTTACTTACCTACAGAACGTATGTAAAGTATCAAAAGTACTAACTATGAAGAATGTCATTGTTATATTAATAAACCATTGTATTATTATTATTGATGTAGCAATATGTAAGCAGTTTAATGTTGTTGGAGCTAATTAATCTAAAACAGTGCATCATCTGTAATAATCATGTTTTGTGTCTTAAATCTGAAAAGATACTACAGCTGCTAGACAAATGTAGGGAAGTAAAAAGTCTTAAATGTGATGGAGTAAAAGTAATAATACTCTTATTTATTAATAAGTAGAACTAAAAAGAATAACTATACTTGTAGTGACTTCATCCCTGAAGAGTTGTAATAATACCTGAACAATGAGTGGAAAGTATTTTATATTGTTAGTTGAACAATATAATGGAGGGCTGGTAACTCACTTGCAGGCTCTAGTATAAACGCAGATCGTCTTCACGTCATCGGTGGTGGTGAGCTCCTCGATTAATTCTGCGAGGTGTTTCGTCACAAATTTGCGGCACAGAGATTTTAAGAGGCCAATTTGGTCGCAGACGACCTTCAACTTTGACGTCAGTTTCTGTAAGAGTACAAAGTATCATTATTGCTCATAACTCCAATGAAACCTCATTCTTTTAGGCAATTTTTTTTTACCTCCACAGTGGCGTTGCGTCCGGCGACTTTCTTCACCTTGTTTAAGGCCCACTTGCACGCCCAGCACACACCTGGAAGCTGCAGATGAAAGTGACTCAAACTTTTAATACTGAGCGATCCTAAAATAATACTTATTGGATGGAAAAATGTTAAATAAGCAGTAAAGCACTAGTGATTATATTAGGAACCCGTTATGTATTTGTCACTATAACTTGACAATATATTAACAATAGAATATAACAATATAATATGCCATAGTTGTAATCATATAAAATAGGTCTTAATGAACTTTAGAATTGTTTTATTAACACGTGTCCTTATATCTGCTTACAACTACATTATAGTATGTTATAAATGTTTTCCACCACGGATCATAAGCCTGAGTGTATTTAGGTTGGGTTTAGGCTGGGATAAGAAATAAAATCAGGGTTCAAGTTTTGATTGGTGTCAGACCCAAAGTCAAGTTTAGAACTTCATAGTCTACAAAGCAAATATGCAATTGACCTTTAGTGGATCATTGCACATTTTGTCAACTGATATTTGAAGATGAATGCTGGACTGTCAAAGTGTTTCAAGCAGCCACGTTACCTTGCCGGCCTTCACAGAGATTTCCACTTCCACCGGCTCCTGATCATCAACGTTGACCTCGAAGCTTCTCCCATTGACTGTCCAGACTGTGAACGGACAAAACAAAACATGTTGGAGAACAGTTAACATGTTGAAAAAGACAATGTTACAACATTTAAAAAACTTCAGCACACCTGAACATGTCACCAGAATGCACACGAGGAGGCAAGAGTATGTTTCCATGGCTGACAGTGAGCAGTGACCTCTGAGTGAGTGTGTATGTGTGTGTCTTTTTATACACAACAGAGAAAGGTGAGGGGGCTGCAAAACAACACTTCTGCACTCCCCCCCCCCCCACACACACACACACACACACGCAGACGGAAATTCAAACCACAACCAGCCGCAAGTCGCATTTCAGATTCATTTCTTGAGACCACCCTCACACGAAACCTTCACACACTCCTCTAGATTCATTATTTCCAGTCAATAACCTCACTATCACTCTGTTCTCAGTTTTTATTTTGTTTTGTTTTGTTTGTGAATGAATGTCTGGCTTTGTTTGGTTGCTTGTTTTTAACCTTATGTTCTGTACGGTGTCCTTGATAGTATTATTATTATTATTATTATTATTATTATTATTATTATTATTATTATTATTATTATTATTATTATTATTATTATTATTATTATTATTATTACCATTTGGCAAGGAAATGTTATAGGTCTACTGGGGCCCCTGTGTCACATCTCAGAGGCAAAGAAAACACTTCAATCTTTATTTTCAAATTGATCCAAAATTCACTGAGCAGTTCACGTGTGTTGCCCTCAATTAGAGGAGGGTGATCTAACTCTGGAACAATTATATTTAATGTTGTAGCTACATGGGCCCTTCCAAATAAAATAAATACATGTAACGTCAGCATGCTAACATGCTTATAGTGACAATGCTAACATGATGATGTTTAGCATGCTAACATTACTTATTATAGTGACAATGCTAACATGTTGATGTTTAGCATGCTAACATGCTTATTATAGTGACAATGCTAACATGTTGATGTTTAGCATGCTAACATGCTTATTATAGTGACAATGCTACTACTACTAAAGACAGCTGTGGATAACCTCCCGTTTACTGATAAGCAAATATACCAATTAATTTTTTGGGAAAAAGAAGGGTAAACAAGTAGTAAATGTAGTCATTTTATTTGTAGGCTTTAGATTTAGCTAAAGTAAGCTAAGCCTTAGGTTAAATAGACCAAAACATGTTTTTCTTAATGAATGATTAATAACATCACTGCAGGTGAAATACAACTGTAATGCTTTATTGAAAAGGCACAAACAAGATAGACTGCACACAGGAATTTTATATTAAAAATCAGTTGAAACATCACTGGTATAGAGATGAATTATGTGCTATCTGACAGGTGCTTTGCTCGAGCAGAGTTTCAGTTTAACACATATTCTCCTCGGAAACCCGAGGTGTGCAATGGAGTCAATTAGTTAGTTTTTTAACTTTCTGTAGATCTTCTTGCACTTTTCCCTCGATTGCAAGTGTTGTTCAGCAGCTCCCTGATTTTTTTGATTCAGTATGATCTTAACAACTCTAAACAATAAAAATAAACCTTCATAAAACAATATATACTGTCTGGTGTTTACTATACAGATTGAGAAATACACCCAGATAAAAAATAACAGAACATTACATTACAACTTTTAATTATTATTACCGGTAGTTATATTATTAGTTTACATTACAGGCTTTCAATGAAAAAGCGCAAAAAGTAAAAATCAATTTACATCCAAATTGACTGTATTATAGTTTTATTTCTTACATTTTCCTTCCGTATTTATGTGTATACATAGTAAAACGATATTCAATAATAATATTCTGAGTGATTATCAGTAAAGATTCGTACATTTTCATAGGCGCCTGCGCCATTTTTCTCATTTTTTATAAGGATATATTATAACGTTGTTGAACAAAATGTAAAGTCAGACTTGTAGCTCGTGTGTGTGTGTGTGTGTGTGTGTGTGTGTGTGTGTGTGTGGGTGTGTCACAGTTTGTCACCTCCTCACCTTTCTCACAACTTATTTTAACTGGAGTGGAAAATCCTCCTCCTCAGTGTGGACGTCCAGAGACTTACCAACTGAAAGGAAAAGATGTCTCAGAAAAATAGAATTATCATATTAATATAAGGACAAATTGAGTAAATAATGTTGCTTTCTTACTTGCCACAGGTGTCATTGTTTCAGCTGTTTCCTATCTGCTCATCAGCAACAGTATAACTGCTCTGGTTCTCTAGTTGCTCATCGCCAGAATGTTGAAAAAAGTTTTACAATGTATGTACCGGTAATAGTATTTCAAAATGACTTTTTAGCTCGGGTATGTTTTATTTTGCACCAAAATAAACCTACAGAGAAAGTAAACATACATTACTCAACTCTCTATATCATGATATGAGTCGGCTTACACAATATGTATTGTTTGGAGCTTTCTAAAGCACGGCATGTATAATATATCTTCCCATCTTCTTCAATGCAAAGAAACTGAAAGAGACCAGATAATCACAAATCCTTATCAACACAGTCATGTGACTTGTTTTCCAGATATCCATACAGTCGTGTATATGTGGGTACAATGAATGATCCTTAGCACTTAAGCCCTTTTCTTTGATATTCCATAATCCAAAACACTCATCAAATTCCACTCTTTGATTATTGAAAGATCACAAAAGCTCCAATATAACGTACACTATGTCGAACATAAATGATACACCATGATGAAGCATAAATTCAACTTTACTCTAAAGATCTCTACAGCACCTAGGTGACAGTACTTCATGTGAAACCCCACCCTCGCCTCACCACAATAGATGAGCAGCTTTTGAAGGTGTTATTCTGCCCAGAAGTGCTTTCGCACACAATGCACTTTATTTATGGTTATTCTAAGCAAAGATATTACAGCAGTGCAAACGATTTCCACTTCCACCGGCTCCTGATCATCAACGTTGACCTCGAAGCTTCTCCCATTGACTGTCCAGACTGTGAACGGACAAAACAAAACATGTTGGAGAACAGTTAACATGTTGAAAAAGACAATGTTACAACATTTAAAAAACTTCAGCACACCTGAACATGTCACCAGAATGCACAAGAGGAGGCAAGAGTATGTTTCCATGGCTGACAGTGAGCAGTGACCTCTGAGTGAGTGTGTATGTGTGTGTCTTTTTATACACAACAGAGAAAGGTGAGGGGCCGCAAAACAACACAACGACATATTACAATAGAACTGCTGCAAGTCATTTAACTTTATCTGGAGTTCTAGCTACGTGCTATGTTTGTCCACGTGTGCTGTTTACTGGGGGCTTCAGAGAAATATGAATATGGGTATTTTTACGAATTGAATTTGTATTCTTTGTCTGTTTTCACAGGTTTGATAGTATACAAGGAAACACTCACCACTAACAAATATGTGTCAGCTATGTCCATCCTGCTTCACAACTACTGAAACCATATTTAACAGCCACAGTTCATCTGTACACTCTTTCACACGCACAATATGAAAACTGTAAAGAATGTTCAACTTGCAGAGTTGTGTGATAATAATCTGTAGTAATAATCATATTATTCTTTGTACAGAGTCCTTTGATCCATCGTTCATGTAAACACATTTATTAGTGCAGCTTTAAGTTGAGCATTTGAAGAGAAATTATTTCTACAAGAAATTACATTACATAAGTAAACAATCATGCGGATACAACTCCGAGCAAGTGCATTAGCTTCAAATACTGTAGGTACAATCCTTTAAGCGCAGAACAATAGCTTCAAATAAGCCAAACTAAAGTGCAACATACAGAAACAATAGAATACAAATTCAACCATTAGCTATTAGCAACATGCTAATATTTGACTGACTGTTCTCTTCCTTATTTTGTAGGAAGTAAAACCCCTAAGTCTTTCTCATATCAGATATTGTCGGATAGAGCTTTCCCAGGTTCCTGTGGTGCCTGTAAATCCATTGTGTGCAAAGTAAAGCAGAAACTAGGTGGTCAAAATCTATACAAATCAAGCTTAATATGTAAGACTAAGACAAAAGTGTGCAATCATTGTGTGATTTCAGACACTTTGTGTCTGTGTACCTCTGTTGTTATCTATATAATCTGCTCGTCAGTTATCCGATGTTGCTGTTACTCTAATAAACCAACAGGTAGAGCTAAAGTCTCATCGGCATCCTGCAGTTAAGGCACAAACAAGATAGACTGCACACAGGAATTTTATATTAAAAATCAGTTGAAACATCACTGGTATAGAGATGAATTATGTGCTATCTGACAGGTGCTTTGCTCGAGCAGAGTTTCAGTTTAACACATATTCTCCTCGGAAACCCGAGGTGTGCAATGGAGTCAATTAGTTAGTTTTTTAACTTTCTGTAGATCTTCTTGCACTTTTCCCTCGATTGCAAGTGTTGTTCAGCAGCTCCCTGATTTTTTTGATTCAGTATGATCTTAACAACTCTAAACAATAAAAATAAACCTTCATAAAACAATATATACTGTCTGGTGTTTACTATACAGATTGAGAAATACACCCAGATAAAAAATAACAGAACATTACATTACAACTTTTAATTATTATTACCGGTAGTTATATTATTAGTTTACATTACAGGCTTTCAATGAAAAAGCGCAAAAAGTAAAAATCAATTTACATCCAAATTGACTGTATTATAGTTTTATTTCTTACATTTTCCTTCCGTATTTATGTGTATACATAGTAAAACGATATTCAATAATAATATTCTGAGTGATTATCAGTAAAGATTCGTACATTTTCATAGGCGCCTGCGCCATTTTTCTCATTTTTTATAAGGATATATTATAACGTTGTTGAACAAAATGTAAAGTCAGACTTGTAGCTCGTGTGTGTGTGTGTGTGTGTGTGTGTGTGTGGGTGTGTCACAGTTTGTCACCTCCTCACCTTTCTCACAACTTATTTTAACTGGAGTGGAAAATCCTCCTCCTCAGTGTGGACGTCCAGAGACTTACCAACTGAAAGGAAAAGATGTCTCAGAAAAATAGAATTATCATATTAATATAAGGACAAATTGAGTAAATAATGTTGCTTTCTTACTTGCCACAGGTGTCATTGTTTCAGCTGTTTCCTATCTGCTCATCAGCAACAGTATAACTGCTCTGGTTCTCTAGTTGCTCATCGCCAGAATGTTGAAAAAAGTTTTACAATGTATGTACCGGTAATAGTATTTCAAAATGACTTTTTAGCTCGGGTATGTTTTATTTTGCACCAAAATAAACCTACAGAGAAAGTAAACATACATTACTCAACTCTCTATATCATGATATGAGTCGGCTTACACAATATGTATTGTTTGGAGCTTTCTAAAGCACGGCATGTATAATATATCTTCCCATCTTCTTCAATGCAAAGAAACTGAAAGAGACCAGATAATCACAAATCCTTATCAACACAGTCATGTGACTTGTTTTCCAGATATCCATACAGTCGTGTATATGTGGGTACAATGAATGATCCTTAGCACTTAAGCCCTTTTCTTTGATATTCCATAATCCAAAACACTCATCAAATTCCACTCTTTGATTATTGAAAGATCACAAAAGCTCCAATATAACGTACACTATGTCGAACATAAATGATACACCATGATGAAGCATAAATTCAACTTTACTCTAAAGATCTCTACAGCACCTAGGTGACAGTACTTCATGTGAAACCCCACCCTCGCCTCACCACAATAGATGAGCAGCTTTTGAAGATGTTACTCTGCCCAGAAGTGCTTTCGCACACAATGCACTTTATTTATGGTTATTCTAAGCAAAGATATTACAGCAGTGCAAACGATTTCCACTTCCACCGGCTCCTGATCATCAACGTTGACCTCGAAGCTTCTCCCATTGACTGTCCAGACTGTGAACGGACAAAACAAAACATTTTGGAGAACAGTTAACATGTTGAAAAAGACAATGTTACAACATTTAAAAAACTTCAGCACACCTGAACATGTCACCAGAATGCACAAGAGGAGGCAAGAGTATGTTTCCATGGCTGACAGTGAGCAGTGACCTCTGAGTGAGTGTGTATGTGTGTGTCTTTTTATACACAACAGAGAAAGGTGAGGGGCCGCAAAACAACACAACGACATATTACAATAGAACTGCTGCAAGTCATTTAACTTTATCTGGAGTTCTAGCTACGTGCTATGTTTGTCCACGTGTGCTGTTTACTGGGGGCTTCAGAGAAATATGAATATGGGTATTTTTACGAATTGAATTTGTATTCTTTGTCTGTTTTCACAGGTTTGATAGTATACAAGGAAACACTCACCACTAACAAATATGTGTCAGCTATGTCCATCCTGCTTCACAACTACTGAAACCATATTTAACAGCCACAGTTCATCTGTACACTCTTTCACACGCACAATATGAAAACTGTAAAGAATGTTCAACTTGCAGAGTTGTGTGATAATAATCTGTAGTAATAATCATATTATTCTTTGTACAGAGTCCTTTGATCCATCGTTCATGTAAACACATTTATTAGTGCAGCTTTAAGTTGAGCATTTGAAGAGAAATTATTTCTACAAGAAATTACATTACATAAGTAAACAATCATGCGGATACAACTCCGAGCAAGTGCATTAGCTTCAAATACTGTAGGTACAATCCTTTAAGCGCAGAACAATAGCTTCAAATAAGCCAAACTAAAGTGCAACATACAGAAACAATAGAATACAAATTCAACCATTAGCTATTAGCAACATGCTAATATTTGACTGACTGTTCTCTTCCTTATTTTGTAGGAAGTAAAACCCCTAAGTCTTTCTCATATCAGATATTGTCGGATAGAGCTTTCCCAGGTTCCTGTGGTGCCTGTAAATCCATTGTGTGCAAAGTAAAGCAGAAACTAGGTGGTCAAAATCTATACAAATCAAGCTTAATATGTAAGACTAAGACAAAAGTGTGCAATCATTGTGTGATTTCAGACACTTTGTGTCTGTGTACCTCTGTTGTTATCTATATAATCTGCTCGTCAGTTATCCGATGTTGCTGTTACTCTAATAAACCAACAGGTAGAGCTAAAGTCTCATCGGCATCCTGCAGTTAAGGCACAAACAAGATAGACTGCACACAGGAATTTTATATTAAAAATCAGTTGAAACATCACTGGTATAGAGATGAATTATGTGCTATCTGACAGGTGCTTTGCTCGAGCAGAGTTTCAGTTTAACACATATTCTCCTCGGAAACCCGAGGTGTGCAATGGAGTCAATTAGTTAGTTTTTTAACTTTCTGTAGATCTTCTTGCACTTTTCCCTCGATTGCAAGTGTTGTTCAGCAGCTCCCTGATTTTTTTGATTCAGTATGATCTTAACAACTCTAAACAATAAAAATAAACCTTCATAAAACAATATATACTGTCTGGTGTTTACTATACAGATTGAGAAATACACCCAGATAAAAAATAACAGAACATTACATTACAACTTTTAATTATTATTACCGGTAGTTATATTATTAGTTTACATTACAGGCTTTCAATGAAAAAGCGCAAAAAGTAAAAATCAATTTACATCCAAATTGACTGTATTATAGTTTTATTTCTTACATTTTCCTTCCGTATTTATGTGTATACATAGTAAAACGATATTCAATAATAATATTCTGAGTGATTATCAGTAAAGATTCGTACATTTTCATAGGCGCCTGCGCCATTTTTCTCATTTTTTATAAGGATATATTATAACGTTGTTGAACAAAATGTAAAGTCAGACTTGTAGCTCGTGTGTGTGTGTGTGTGTGTGTGTGTGTGTGTGTGTGGGTGTGTCACAGTTTGTCACCTCCTCACCTTTCTCACAACTTATTTTAACTGGAGTGGAAAATCCTCCTCCTCAGTGTGGACGTCCAGAGACTTACCAACTGAAAGGAAAAGATGTCTCAGAAAAATAGAATTATCATATTAATATAAGGACAAATTGAGTAAATAATGTTGCTTTCTTACTTGCCACAGGTGTCATTGTTTCAGCTGTTTCCTATCTGCTCATCAGCAACAGTATAACTGCTCTGGTTCTCTAGTTGCTCATCGCCAGAATGTTGAAAAAAGTTTTACAATGTATGTACCGGTAATAGTATTTCAAAATGACTTTTTAGCTCGGGTATGTTTTATTTTGCACCAAAATAAACCTACAGAGAAAGTAAACATACATTACTCAACTCTCTATATCATGATATGAGTCGGCTTACACAATATGTATTGTTTGGAGCTTTCTAAAGCACGGCATGTATAATATATCTTCCCATCTTCTTCAATGCAAAGAAACTGAAAGAGACCAGATAATCACAAATCCTTATCAACACAGTCATGTGACTTGTTTTCCAGATATCCATACAGTCGTGTATATGTGGGTACAATGAATGATCCTTAGCACTTAAGCCCTTTTCTTTGATATTCCATAATCCAAAACACTCATCAAATTCCACTCTTTGATTATTGAAAGATCACAAAAGCTCCAATATAACGTACACTATGTCGAACATAAATGATACACCATGATGAAGCATAAATTCAACTTTACTCTAAAGATCTCTACAGCACCTAGGTGACAGTACTTCATGTGAAACCCCACCCTCGCCTCACCACAATAGATGAGCAGCTTTTGAAGGTGTTACTCTGCCCAGAAGTGCTTTCGCACACAATGCACTTTATTTATGGTTATTCTAAGCAAAGATATTACAGCAGTGCAAACGATTTCCACTTCCACCGGCTCCTGATCATCAACGTTGACCTCGAAGCTTCTCCCATTGACTGTCCAGACTGTGAACGGACAAAACAAAACATGTTGGAGAACAGTTAACATGTTGAAAAAGACAATGTTACAACATTTAAAAAACTTCAGCACACCTGAACATGTCACCAGAATGCACAAGAGGAGGCAAGAGTATGTTTCCATGGCTGACAGTGAGCAGTGACCTCTGAGTGAGTGTGTATGTGTGTGTCTTTTTATACACAACAGAGAAAGGTGAGGGGCCGCAAAACAACACAACGACATATTACAATAGAACTGCTGCAAGTCATTTAACTTTATCTGGAGTTCTAGCTACGTGCTATGTTTGTCCACGTGTGCTGTTTACTGGGGGCTTCAGAGAAATATGAATATGGGTATTTTTACGAATTGAATTTGTATTCTTTGTCTGTTTTCACAGGTTTGATAGTATACAAGGAAACACTCACCACTAACAAATATGTGTCAGCTATGTCCATCCTGCTTCACAACTACTGAAACCATATTTAACAGCCACAGTTCATCTGTACACTCTTTCACACGCACAATATGAAAACTGTAAAGAATGTTCAACTTGCAGAGTTGTGTGATAATAATCTGTAGTAATAATCATATTATTCTTTGTACAGAGTCCTTTGATCCATCGTTCATGTAAACACATTTATTAGTGCAGCTTTAAGTTGAGCATTTGAAGAGAAATTATTTCTACAAGAAATTACATTACATAAGTAAACAATCATGCGGATACAACTCCGAGCAAGTGCATTAGCTTCAAATACTGTAGGTACAATCCTTTAAGCGCAGAACAATAGCTTCAAATAAGCCAAACTAAAGTGCAACATACAGAAACAATAGAATACAAATTCAACCATTAGCTATTAGCAACATGCTAATATTTGACTGACTGTTCTCTTCCTTATTTTGTAGGAAGTAAAACCCCTAAGTCTTTCTCATATCAGATATTGTCGGATAGAGCTTTCCCAGGTTCCTGTGGTGCCTGTAAATCCATTGTGTGCAAAGTAAAGCAGAAACTAGGTGGTCAAAATCTATACAAATCAAGCTTAATATGTAAGACTAAGACAAAAGTGTGCAATCATTGTGTGATTTCAGACACTTTGTGTCTGTGTACCTCTGTTGTTATCTATATAATCTGCTCGTCAGTTATCCGATGTTGCTGTTACTCTAATAAACCAACAGGTAGAGCTAAAGTCTCATCGGCATCCTGCAGTTACGGCCTGGTGTGTGTCATTACACAGACACAGAACAGGCAAATGAGCAGACACTGAAATAATTGTGTGGTCAGATGGACTAGTAGATCAAATGAGGGTAAATCAGCAAGAATAACTGACCTGTGAGATAGATGATAAAGTGTAACAATCAGAATCAGAATAATTTTTATTGCCATGTGGGTTTTCACCTACAAGGAATTTGTTATAGTCATTGGTGCACAAGAACAAAAATTGGTGCATAAAAATATAAAAAATTAACAATATACAAAATATACAAAGTATAGACAGTAACGACAATTTTCAATATACAATACAAGGACAGTTGGCCAAGCATTACGTTAATGTAACGTGTAGGGGGAGACATGGGGGTCTCTCGCCTTGTTGATGAGGCCGACTGCAGAGGGGAAAATACTGTTCTTATGGCAGGAGGGGGTCAGCTGCCATTTTACCTGCACGCTTCCGGGTCCTGGAGGCATACAGGTCCTGGAGGGATGGCAGATTGCAGCTGATCACCTTCTCCGCAGAGCGAATGACACGCTGCAGTCTGACCTTCTACCGGTCATTGGCAGCAGCGTACCAGGTGGTGATGGAGGAGGTGAGGATAGACTCAATGACGGCAGTATACAAGTGCACCATCATCGTCTTTGGCAGGTTGAATTTCCTCAGCTGCCGCAAGAAATACATCCTCTGCTGTGCTTTTTTGATGAGGGTACAGAACATCAGTTCCCACTTCAGGTCCTGTGTGATGATGGTGCGATGGGGAGTCACACAGGGTGATTGGGGCAGGTGTGGCTTGGCTCTTCCTGAAGTTCACTATCATCTCCACTGTCTTTAGAGCATTGACCTCCAAGTGGTTCACACTGCACCAGATCACCAGTCGGTCAATTTCCCACCTGTAGGCCGAATCATCCCCGCCAGAGATGATGAGTGCATAAGTGTATAATATTTAATACTGCTGTGTTTACGCATAAAACATCCATACATGTTTGAGGTGTGGGCACACAATTGAACATACCTAATAAAAAAATACAGTATACAACATTATTCTGACCATTTTTGGGACTTTTCGTCCATTTTGTATCTATATCTAGACTGTTTTACTCCAATCAACCTTAACCAACTAACTTCAACAATCTCATCGTCTAAGCCCTCAACCTGTCTTTTAGACCCGATTCCAACTAAACTGTTTAAAGAAGTTTTACCCTTAATTAACCTCGTTATTAAATATGATCAACCTGTCTCTATTATCTGGCTACGTACCACAATCACAGAGATGGCACTGGTGAAAGTTACCAATGACCTTCTATTGGCATCAGACAAAGGACTTGTCTCTGTTCTTGTCTTGTTAGACCTCAGTGCTGCTTTCGACACTGTTGATCATGACATTCTACTACAGAGACTGGAACATTGTGTTGGCATAAAAGGAACGATCTCAATTTGTATGTGTTAACGATAAATCCTCCATGACAGCCAAAGTCAGTCTTGGAGTTCCTCAGGGTTCTGTACTTGGACCGATTCTATTCACCTTATATATGCTTCCTTTGGGAAATATTATAAGGAACCACTCTATAAACTTTCATTGTTATGCGGATGATACCCAATTATATCTATCAATTAAACCAGACGAAACCAATCAATTGGCTAAATTTCAAGCATGCCTTAAGAAACTTGGATGTCTAGCAACTTTTTGATGTTAAACACAGACAAAACTGAAGTTATTATACTTGGCCCTAAACGCCTCTGAAACGCATTTTCTAATGACATAGAAGCTCTGGATGGCATTAACTTGGCCTCCAGCACCACTGTAAGGAATCTTGGCGTCATCTTTGATCAAGATCTGTCGTTTAACTCCCACATAAAACAAATCTCAAGGACTGCCTTCTTTCATCTACGTAACATTGCAAAAATAAGACACATCCTGTCTCAAAATGATGCAGAAAAACTATTCCATGCATTTGTTACTTCAAGACTGGATTACTGCAACTCATTGTTATCAGGTTGTCCCAAAAAGTTGCTTAAGACTCTTCAGTTGATCCAAAATGCAGCGGCACGTGTATTGACTAGAACAAGGAAACGGGATCATATTACTCCTGTATTAGCTGCTCTGCACTGGCTCCCGGTAAAATACAGAATAGAATTCAAAATCCTTCTCCTGACTTACAAAGCAATTAATGGTCAGGCTCCAGCATATCTTAAAGATCTCATAGTACCTTATAAACCAACTAGAGCATTGCGCTCCCAGACTGCAGGGTTATTTGTAGTTCCTAGAGTACAATGGGACCCAGAGCCTTCAGCTATCAAGCTCCTCTCCAGTGGAACCAGCTTCCAGTTTGTGTTCAGGAGGCAGACACACTCTCCACATTTAAGAGCAGGCTAAAGACTTTCCTTTTTGATAAAGCTTATGGTTAGGGCTGGCTCAGGTTTGCCCTGGATCAGCCCCTAGTTATGCTGCTATAGGCTTAGACTGCCGGTGGACACCTCCCTGCTCTCTTCCTTCTCTTCCTCGCTCCTCCCCTCCCTCTCTATCTGTATGCATTTATGTAAATGGATGTTACTAACTCATCATTCAGGGTATCATCCCTGGTGTTTCTGTGTCTCATGTGGCAGCTTGCCACTGATAAAGTTTACGTCAGGATCAGGAATCGTGGCTGCGCCTGCTGCCCTGGTCCTGCTGGACACCGGGAAGCCTTTTTGACATTTTCCTGGATTCATCCATACGTTCTCTTTTTCAACACAACATCATTTCCCTGAGGTTTCTTCCATTTTTCCCCCTTTAATTATGGGGTTTCTTTTTGGAAGTCTTTCCTTGTGCGATGCGAGGGTCTAAGGACAGAGGGTGTCGTAACCTGTACAGTCTGTAAAGCACACTGAGACAAATGTATAATTTGTGATATTGGGCTATACAAATAAATTTGATTTGATTTGATTTTGGCATGAAAGTTCATCTTGAGAAGGTCAAGAAACGCAAATCGCAAATGGAGCTATATTTTGGTTATTTTTATTTTTATTATTTATTTGGGGTTATTTGGAGAGAGCTGTTTTGCTATTTTAAATTAGTTTTATTTATTTTTGCCCATTAAAGTGTCTATAGCATGTGCACATTTTGAGGGATGGATTATTCAAGAATCAAAGTAATGTACAGTAAACTGATGTCACACGGTACATAAAGAAGAGGATTGACTTAATTTGGCTCAATGTTTTATGTTTTAGACACGATGAGCATGATGGGCTCTGATTCATTACACATTCAATATGCCTTGTACAGTCGTGTACCAGAATACAGAATTTTATTATCAAAGGAAATGCTCAGTGTCGATATTTA